>NC_062195.1:3930867-4230867 GCF_912470025.1 Vespa velutina
GTATTTGAGTATCTAGTTATATTTCATTCCGAACCGTCGAATTTCTTTGATATAAATGACTAAAAAACGTGAAACCTTTCCTGAAAAATGTAACACGGTTCATCTCGTTCTTGTCTCGCGTTCTACACCAGATGGAAAACCAATAAAAGTAAGACGAAGTGCGACGACTTCGTAGATCTCTCGAAAGCCATCTGTCGGTTTTGCCATTCCTGCATATCTTTTATCTTTTTCTTTTTCTTCTTTTTATTCGGGGAGGGATGGATGGGAGGGGGGAGGGGTGAGAGATTTCCTTTTTCTTGTCCTTCACATCAACGCCTACGATAATTCGAGTCGTACACAGCCGGTGCAGCTATTTTGCATTTGAGCGATAAACGATGTGCGCGAATGGCCATTAACGAGGCGTATTTCCGTGTGACTCGACCGTGGAGAAGTTTTTATTTCCTTCGCGTCGATTTGGTAGAAACTTTCTCACGTGGGTCTCTCTTTCAAATTTTCAGAGGAATACTCCGATCATCCTAATGAGGTGGTGAAGAACGAAGAACTAACGTACAACGGCGCGACGTCGTATGGGTTCGGGCAGGTCCTGTTCCTGATGGTCTCTAGCGTTCTGATAAGTGTTCTCATGCCGCAATTGCTGCGGTGAAGCGACGACATTACCAACGAAGAGCGTATCCCATGCGTCGAACCCCTTCTTCTGTGATTATCCTACGTTTAATTAATTTCTTGAGGCACGCAGCGCCTCTATCGTGCGCTGCAGGCCCTCGATCGTGGGACACGCGCGCAGATCAACCATCATTCGGTTTGACCCGAGACCGAATACTGAGAAGGAAAGAAGAGATATCTATTAGATACTGCTGGTAAGAAGGTATAGATATATATACAGATGGACCTAGAAAGACTACGTGTCTGAATAAAAGACTCGTGGCAAAGCCATATTAATTACTAATAAAAAGGAAAGACAAGCGGGATGGCGTATAGATGTCGAGATGGTCAAGCAAGACGACGAACGACGAAGAAAGATAAAGGAGAGCGAAGAAAAAAAAAATGTTGAAAAAAAAAAAGATGAAGAAAAAGAAAAGAAGTAACAAGGAGAAACGCTGCTACTAGATACTATTATAGTACGCCCACTATTATCACTACTATAAATGGTAGTCGTATTGGTTGTCCTTCGTATCGTTACGCTAATTCTAGGTATTTATTCGAAATACAAGAGAGCGTGATAAAAGAGAGAGAGAGAGAGAGAGCGAGTGTATGAAAGTAATGTGTGACGCGTGAGAAAAGTTGTGTGCGAGTAGCGTGTTAAATATCTTCGGAGCGAATAACGTTAGCCGCGCATACGAGTTATAATCTAGCCAGAAAAACAAACGAACCTTCGTCGAATCGACGGAAGACGAAACTTAAACGATTTTTCTCGACAAGAACAATGAGATTATCCATCGTTGAAGAACTAACGTTGAATCGTTCTAACGGTGAATCGTTCCAGCTCGTTTCCCGTTTGAATCGTCCTGCGCGTTTACCTGTACATTCGTTGACCCACGATAATTAACACGCCTGTAAATAAATTCCTAACAAATATGTACAAGTGACTCCAGCGGCTTCTTCGAGCTGCAAGGAGATTTAGGAGAGTGCCGTATACTAGACGAATCTTATATATGACGCACGAGAGAGAGAGAGAGAGAGAGAGAGAGAGAGAGAGAGAGAGAGAGAGAGAGAGAGGAAGAAAGAAAGATAAAACGCATAAATTCCCACCAAAACGTAAAGACCCGTTTGTGAAATTTATACAACAAAAACGCGAGAACGATCCATCGTCGATATTGAAAATTTCACAAAATCGAGCGACAGTTCAATGGATTTATCCCGATCATGTGCATCGATTCAAATTTGACAAATCGGCGATTGTCGACTATCTCTTCTCGCCTCGATCGTGGCAAAAAATATATATTATCCGTGCGAGAGAGAGAGAGAGAGAGAGAGAGCGAGCGAGAGAGCGAGAGAGCGAGAGAAAGAGAGAGAGAAAGAGAGAGAGAGAGAAAGAGAGAGAGAGAATTTAAGCGCCAATGAGATAATTCTCTGTGAGTGCGTGAAAATTGCGAGAATGTGAAAATTTGTATAATACCTGTACCATATTGAACTCTATCTATAGATCTGTATTATATTTATTATCCGCTATTATTACACTACGAATATTCAATCGATATTCTATATTTACTAGTAAAATATTAAATTTAATAGCGAATAAATTGCGTATCGACGGTGGGAGACAAAGGGAAACAGAGAAAGAAAGACAGAAAAAGAAGGCTTATGAGAAAGGAGAACAATGAAGACTCGAGGCCTCTTATTCTCAACGTACGGCTAAACTCTCGTCGCATTTGTTGTTTTTTTCTCTTTTTTTTTTTTTTTTTTTTTTTTTTTATACTATCCGTTATGTCGGATCTATGAGTAAGCATTATCTATTCGCGAATTTAATCGATTGGGCCGTTCGATCGTCTTCTTTCCTTTTTTCTTTGTATCTTGCATTATCTTTTTGTTCTCTTTCTGTTATTTTTGTAATTCTATTTATTGTCCGTCGTTTCACACGCCACACCTACGCATAATACCTACATTGATATACACGACACGCGGCACATTACACACATTATACACAATTACAGCGTGAGTTGTTGCGCGCGCGCGCGCGCACGACGAAAACCGCGAGAATTCGAGAATGCAAGAGAATATAAGCGCGGACGAATTTTCGTTTCGCATTCGCCATTGAGAGATGTTTAGATTTAATGAATTATTATTGTAAATATGTGTATGCGAAAGAATATCGTATGATAATGATCATGATGATAAGACGATTTTGTTAACGCTGGAGAAAAGAGGGAATTTGCGAAAGAATCGAAAAAGACCGAGAGAACGAAAGAGGACGAGAAAGAGAGAGAAAGAGATATCCTTCTTATTCCGAATCGTAGATAAAGAAAAAATGATAGAGAGGATCCTTGAACGCATAGGCCGCTCGATCGACCAATCGTTTTCGTCTTTCGTCAAACGGATCGTCGTCCTTTCCTGCACCGACCTAGAAAAGAACGAAAACAATGAATAAGATCGGCCAAAAGCGAAACAAAGCGAAAGAAAAGAAATAACTAAAACGCGTGTTTAATGTTATCCACTACAGTATTGTTAAGCCTAAGTATTACATGCCTACGATCCACGTCTGTTTGTCTGTCTGTCTGTTCGCGTGTCTGTTTACCGTTTGTATACTTTTTCCTCATACGTTATTAATCGCAATAGCATATCACAATGAATATTACGATGATGACTTTTTACGAACATCAATAGGAGACGATTTTATCGGCCGCATTAACGATTCGTTGAAAATTTTGTTTTTGACGTTACTCCGTTTATTTTCTATTTTATTTTGAAGATCACGGACACTTTCGTTTCCATTTGAAATACGTTTTTGCAACGACAGTCGAAGGCTGTAAACCGAGAACCTCAAAGACAATCACTCGCACATTGTAAATTATCCGAAGCTTTTTCTCAAAGTAGATTGATCGTAAACGCCAGAATCCCGTAGCTAATCGACTTACGTCCGAAATAGAAGAACTTCACGCAGATGTATGTACATACAATAATGTTCGGTTCATGGCCCGTCTCGTTCAAGAACGTACGTAAAGTTCCCTTTACGTTGTCACATTCGTCGTATAATTAATTATTTTTTTTTTTTTATTCATCGTGCGAACTTTGAATCGTAAAAAGCATCAGTGGAAATCGTCTCTCATTGTTAATTTAGTAAACGATCCATCATCGAATCCACAATTGATCACATACACACACTTCAGCGCCAATAAAGCGATGCAGCAAACGTACATAGATCCACGTGAATGGTACTCGTTCGTACGGACGATAGGTGAATACAGTATAACAATAATATAGAAACGAACTATCGATAGAAAATAGACAAGGTCACTCACTGCAGTTTATTTTATTTTTGTCTCTTTCTCCTCATTTTATTTTTCACATCCTAACGCATCCATTCCATGCAGACCGAATCTCCTATCCACATTTTTTTTTTCTCTCCATGGATCCATGGTTCGCGACGTGACAGTGTTCCACTATACGAAGATATATTTTGATAGATACGAAAAATGTTCAAAGCACAGAATATCGCTAAAGAATTTGTATCTATACGTGCATAAAGTATATGTATACATGCTGATGTATTCAAGTACATATGTAGAAAATCATTCTACATCCTATGCAATACCTGTCTATTTTAGCGCGAAACTATCTATCTCGCTATCCTGGTCAACGTTACTGGCGTCCCCATATAAAATCGTCTGCAAAAGATAAAGTGGAACGCGTCCTGCCTTCGTACCTAAACTTTATATTATTTTTATTTATTTATTTTTCTTTTTTTTTTCTTTTTTATTTTTCTTCTTCTTCTTTTTTTTTCAATATTCTCTCACAGCGACATACATATTTGTATTTTATGTTTGTTCAGATCTTTTACGTCAACTATTCATTCTCGCTTGTGTATGCGCGTGCAAGAACAATGTTGAGAAAATGTGGAGGTCCTTTGAACCGCGACCGAAGGACACGCGTTATATTCTCACCTATATAAAATATATAAAACTTATATGGAAGGATTCGTCCTTCTCATTTATCAAGACCGGAGTTAACAATTTACACCGCGTCTTATACACTGCCAGCGGTTTGATTAAACTGTAAAGGCCGAAGGAGGAAATAGGAAGAAAGATAGATAGAAAGAGAGAGAGAGAGAGAGAGAGAGAGAGAGAGAGAGAGAGAGAAAGAGAGAGAGAGAAAGAGAGAGAGAGAGAATGAGACAGAAAATTTTTCTTATTAAGTAGAAAAGGAAAAGAGAAAAAGAGAAAGAGAGAGAGAGAGAGAGAGAGAGAGAGAGAGAGAGAAAGTGAGCGAGAGAAAAAGAGCGAAAGCGAGAGAGAGAGAGACATTTTTGTAAATAAGACGATCGATAAACAATTAACACAATGAAATTTATATTAAATGCATAGTAAGTACGAGATAGGTTTCTAATAACGATTTATTATAAAAGTGAATGTACGTTGATGTCTAAGATTTTTAACATGAAAACACACAAAGTGGTTATAATTAACTATGATTATTACTCATAGAACGAGAACACAAGTACTAATTAAACGAGAGGGTTTAAAATACGAAGCCACAGTTAGACAGATCGTGAATCTCTCACGGCGCATATATTATTTTATATTCGGTACATACATTGACACATACGCTCACCGTAATGCGGTAAACGTACACGGCATCATGTGAAAAAAAAAATTAAATTCTCACTGAATGGTTGAAAAATGATTGTCGAGTTCGTAGGTAAACGAAAAAAAAAAAAAAAAGAAAATATTGACATACCGTCGATTTTTTAAAATGATTTATCTAATTATAATGTAATTGGGAATATCGTGAGATGATCAAGTGCCGTGTACGTTTGTTGCAAAAACGGGTATGTTAGATTGCGTGTGCACATTCAGTACAGTACGTTGTTCATTAAACAAAGCATACAATACAAAGTAGCGTAGCGTTCATAATGGTAGTCCACTGTAGCGAAATAGTGTTTAAACAAAGCAAACAAAAAAAAAACCGGAAAAAAGACATAATCAACAAAAAAATTGCAGGTAACCGTACGTAATAAAATCGTAAAACGATCTTCATAAAGGATACACGCATACACATATACACTGATACATCCATACACACACACACACGCACACACACATATTAGAGAGCACAAGAGAAGCAAACGAGAAAAAACACACGTACACCACTCGAAGAGAAGAAAAATCGTCTCGTTCACGCGGTAAAAAAGGGAGATTCCATGTGCGCGCGTGTGAGTGTGAGAGAGAAAGAAAGAGAGAGAGAGAGAGAGAGAGAGAGAGAGAGAGAGAGAGATGAGAGAGAGAGAGAGAGAGAAAGAGAGAAAGGAAGAGTGTGTGAAAGAAGAAGAATGCGAGAGAGGGAGAAAGAGGAAGGAAGAGAGTTAGAATGAAAGAGGACACAAGAAAGGATGCAAGAGAGATGCGATTGGCGCGTACGGTGCGTGTTATCAAGAGTAGTACACGCAAAATGGAAGATAACAATGCGCGAACGTAGAAACGTTGGCGTCACATAAGTTATGTAGGTATATTGTATATGTATATCGATATCAAAGATATATCGATGAAAAAGTTAAAAAAAAAAAACAAAAAAAAAAAAAGAAGAAAGTAAAACGCGTGAAATGACACCTGACGAAAGGGAAATGGGGACCGAGTCTCCTTTTACTCATCTACACACATACATATACACCGATGCAATGGCATGCTCGCCTCGGTGTAGGTTTTGTTTGAAAGTACCTTGCGCGAATCGTCTCTGTAGTACAAAAGAATGCTCGATGTATGAGATATATACGATCGTTCCACTTGAACGACGTATATTTTTCAATCGTTGGTAAACCCATGGCATCGATTCGAATAATTAATTGTTCTGTATTTTTTTTTTTTTTTTTTTCTTTTTTTTTCTATTTCTTCTTTTTTCCTCTACATTAAGGAAAACAAATATAATCCTTGAAAATAACGTGAAAATTTCCAAATAAAGGATGTTAGAATAAAATAAAACATTTTATAAAGATTTCTTTTCTCATTTAATTGATCGGATGCCTTGGTCGAAGATTTTTTTAGAGTTTTCATTTAAAAATGAATTTGCTCGTGTACTCGCCGTAAACATATCTTACTTTTTAACTCCTATTCTGTGAAAAAAGAGCTGAGAAAGAGAAAGCGCGGAAAAAAGAGAGAGAGAGAGAAGAATCACGAATGAAAGAGGGAAGGAAAGAAGTAAAGGAAAAAAATGAATTTCTGTTCGGTCGTATTCTTGAATTTTTTCGCGAGACTTCAAAAGCTCTATTAATATATTTGTCATCTCATTTTGCTTCATACATTCCATCAAAATTGTAAAAGACACTGTGTATACGGACAAACGCTTTACACTTGCATAAAGTAAAGATAAAGTATTTGAATTGTTATCGCGAGCAAAGGTTTTATGAATTGTTTGATGAACGTTCGAACGATGCACGTCGTCGATTCTACTGAAGTACATTTTTAAATATCAATTAATTCTCCAGTAGATTCGATTTGAATGATCTTCGGACTATTTGTGATTATCGTTTGGCCTAAAATAGCGAAAGCCTCGTAATTGCATATTAGAGACAACGAATTTTTCAAAGTAGGGCTATCAAGTTATATCCATCTAAATATTTCGCGTTCTTATTTATATTTTTAGCACGATGGCGATTCATATGCAAAAAAAAATGGTTGTGATGTGATTTCGTTGATTCAGGGCACGTTCCAGAACGAGATTCATAAACTTGTTTTACCTGATAAAATATCGCGTCGTTTGAAGATCAGATTTATAGAAATTTCTAATATTCTACGAAGTTTCGCAAAATTTTCTTCGAATTAGGCCCACGTTAATAAGAATCGAGATTCGAAAAAGCGGATAGTGTATTTGCCAGAGGTACTTTACGTCAATTATTTCGTGTAACGCTTCATTGTACGTGTGATCGATGATATCTCACCGTTTTGTCGTAAAGATAAATATGACTTATGATAGCATGGATGTCAATGTTTTCGAGACTAGCACGGTACAAAAAAGCTCACATCATGGAATACCGCAAAACTTTGTATAGCGACAGTTATAACTTGCACAAGGTCACCCAAAACGTGTAATATATTTGGATGTATATTTAGTCGAGAAACACTTGTTTGTGTCGAAAAATGCGAAGATGTGTGCATGAAAAATAATCATTCTCTCCGCTATACATAATTACGATTATTTCGTTCTTAAAAACCAATAAAACTTCATTTGCGTCCGAATTTTACGACGAGATAAAAGAAAAGCATCGATACGATAAGAGATTTCGTGAATGAAAAGCGAAATATTAAGATAATTTATCGTTAGTTCCTAGATTACGAAGAGTCCTATTACTTCGATGTGAATTGGCGGGTTATCGAAAAGGTGGATAAAAAGATTAATTTATGAAAAGAAGCGAAGAAACGAATTTATATCCTATGAGGCTGCGGGACAAAAGACTTGAAAAAAAAAAAAAATAGATAAAACGAGGCTGCGCCTTGAAATGATGTACTTTGATGCGAATTTCGATTGAAATGATGTTCGGTCGATTTATACTGAAAGTAGATCCAGCGGAGAGAAACGAGAAATTATTAATTGTGCGTAAATGCAGGGAACGATATCGCTTGATGATCTTCAAAACGCACTGGAAAGCACACTCATGATCTAGAAATAAATATTAAAAGAAAAAAAAAAAAGAAAAAAAAAGAAAAAAAAAGAGAGAGAGAGAGATTGAGAGATTAAAAAAAAAAAAAAAGAAGAAAAAGAAAATGTGAAGAACGGCATGAAGAAAAACCACGTGGGAAGGCCCATTTGTCGCACTTGTTTGAAAAAAGAAAAAAAGAAAAAAATAAGATTATTACAAGAATGCACAAGTAGTAGTGTACACACGCATGTACTGTTTGTTACCGCGAATAAATATGCGAGTTTAAAATCAGGTTTGATTTATGTGTACACGGTGAGGGCCGAGCTTCGTACGAAAAAGAAACGCAGGTGCTCGCGCGAGAATGATTCAATGATGGTCCTTTTTCGAATGAGGACGATCGAATTTCAACGCGTTCTACTTGCGCATCGGAAAAAAAAAAGAAAGAAAAAAGAAAAAAAAAAAGAAAGGATAATACAACATTTCTCCTGAGCACACGCGTTTTCTTAATACGGCGATATTGTTATTATATGAACGAACTCAAGACGGCATGGTATACAAGGCTAAGAACAAGACCTAAAATGGGGACATAATATTTTATAACTCAACTTTTGTACAGAATAAATAAATACTTGTACTGTGGACCAATATTTCTTTCATTTCATTCTCATTTATGGCCATGCACGGCGCAACGTTATTTAAACTTTACAATAATTGGCATCTGTAACTATTCCAAAAAAGAATAATTATGAACAAAAATTACTTCATAGATATATATTAAAGGCATTTAACTCTTTCACTCCAAACGATGAATATATATATAATATATATATTTATCTTCGAAAAATGAACGCTCGGAGTACTTATATATACGTCTACCATAATATATCATGTTCTGCAATTTTTCTTCAAAAACTTTACTATTAACTCAATTGGCAATAATAGATCTCATTTTTATCAATCATTGATAACTCAGTCGATAACGTTAGATACTCTTTTTACTGACCAAATAATTCAGTCGGCAATAATGGATTAAATATATAGCTAATAAATCGAGAACATCTTTTCATTTTTAAACCTTTGGAATAAATAAAAACATATTCGCCGAATGAAAATTATTGAAGAATATTGAAATCTGAAGAATTCCGCACTGAAAGGGTTAAACGTTTTTTTATAATTTTATCATCTAAATTACAAATATTACTTACATTAAAAATATATTATTTCTAAGAGAAATTTGAAATAAATTATGTTATTTACAAAAAATAATTTTATTTATATATAATGCAATAAAAAAGTACGTCGTATCAACTTTATAAAATAGAAAAATCGATCGAGCATCATAAACGTTTCGTACGTCAGCGTCAAGCGATGCGTTCCGTCCATGGCAAAAATATTATTTCACAAGCATACTAGACCGAAAGAGTTAATTTAAAATGATTAAAATAAAGCTTATATTATATATCATTTATATAATGTGCTTGGAACATTATATAAATGATAAAATGTAATAATTAATCTCTTAGATAATATATATTATTTGTTTGTTTTATTTTGGACTAATGGTATAATAACAATACAGTTTCTGGCTTCTGGTATACGCCACCATCTACCAAGCTTGTGTTCTTGACCAACACCAGCAATCAGATTATTACCATCTGGTGTAAATACCAGTGAGTTTATAAACCCGACTAATTTTATTGTAAATAATGGATGTAATGATTTAAACGAATCACCGCACCGCCACAATTTGATCTCTCCATTTTGAGAACCTAATAAAAGGAAAATATTATTACATTTAAAGTTGTGTAAATCGTAATAAAATAAAGATATATAAAAAATACCCAGAATTTTTAAATACATATAAGAAGTATCTTATAAAGAAATATTTTACCAGATGCTACTAAATCAGTATTCAAAAGCGTTGCTATGCTCGATATCCATTTTGGTTGTCCATTATTTTCATCTTTTCCATGAGCCTCGGGTACACAACATAAAGGTTTTTTTTTTAAACAACCCCATACACATAATGAGCCATCATTTCCACCACTAAAAAAGTTCTCTTCATTGATAAGTTTAACGATATCTATGCTGCCACTATGACCATTAAAAATTAATTGCGATTCTTCTACAATTTTCCATATTCTAATAGTTCCATCATATCCACCACTAGTTATAGCGCGTTCTCTTGATAAAGCGTCAATTGATGTGATACCATTTTGATGTCCAAATCTAAAAATAGAATTCTATCTTACACATACACATTTATATGAAAGTATTAATAATTCAAATGTATAATGTATACCTACAAAGATTCAACATATGCCATATCATCTAAATTCCAAACTTTTATGCTTCTATCTTCAGATGCAGAGTAAAGTGTGTGAGTATCTTTTCGAAATATTAAACCAGTTATTATATCTCTATGACCTTGTAAATTTTTTAAAAGATTTAAACTTTCCCCACAAAATACTTTAATATCCTTACAACCACCATCTCCAACAACCTAATAAAGTATTATTCGTAAATTAAAAACATATGTTTAATATATATAGAATATAGATTCTATATATTATATATTGTATATATTTACCAAAAATTTGCCATCAGTACTAATTGCCATACAATTAATTGATTTCATTCCATCCTGTCCTTTTCTTTTTCCTTTTATAATTTTTAATTTAGTTCTTTCCTTTAATGACCCTACAGTAATATTGAAATAATGTAAATTACATTATTTTTATAAATATTATTTAATTAATTTTTTTAATTAAAAATTAATAAAAACTTACATTTAACTAAACTACCATCTTTAGAACTTGAATATAAAATGTTTCCTTTATTAGAAATACATAAACACGTAATAGAATCTTTATGAGCTTTACATCTCAATATTATAGGATCTTCATGAGCAATATAACGTTCTGCTACAATTTTTCTAAGGCATCCCTTTTCTTCCAAGTATTCATCTTTTAATCTTCTTGCAACTGCTCCTTCCTCAAATTCTGCTCTATCTTTCTCTATATATGTATTAAAATATATTATAAATTAATAATGCATAGATATTTGTAATATATTTATTACAATTCATCTATATTCATTAACCTTCTTCCTCAATTTGTTGAAGATATTTTTTAGCCAGCCTAACACGTTTTTCCTGAACGGTTTCTTCAGTTTCTGATTCACTTTCAAACTCTGGTGATCTTAGATTATAAAACAAAATTTATTTTTATTTTTTACAAAATTATCAATGCTTTTTTTCTTTTTTTATTTCTATTAATTTATTTTCAAGTATAACATATTTTTTATGGAAAATGTATAACGTTGTAAGCAAAATGATTAACTATAAATTTTACTCACTTTTCATTTTCTTCTGCAAGTTCTTCATCATTACTAGATATACTTTCATTGTCAATGGGCATAGACTTTTTTACATTTTTTTTCTTTCCTTTCGAAGTAAATGTACTTTTATCTCTATTTTCAAAATGTCCATTATACTGAAATATAAACAAATAATATTTCAGTAGATAAATGTCAAAAGTATGTAATATTTAATAATTAATAAAATTAATCAAATACTAAATTAAATACTAAATACTAAATTAATTTAATAAAATTTCAGTTATTAACTCTAAATTCAACTAAGTATCAATGCTATACTCTTTGTTTATTATAAACTGCTAAAATAAATCTAACCTATAATAAGCTATTTATTACAGATGTTTCATTTTGTCAATTTGTAAATATTAGTAACTTACTTTTCTTTTAGTTGCTCCCTTAAATCGATTGTTTCTTATAAAAAACGACATTTTAACATGTAAATAACGTAATGTTTAATTAACTTAAAATATAACTTTCTAAATTAATATTAAGTATACCGAGCACATGGTATAAAATATAAATGGTTACATCCTTACTGTCGCCCTCTAGAATAGGCTAGAGGGCAACACGTATAAAGTATGCGGCGGGTAGACAAAATTTTATTAAAACTATTCAACTTTGACTGTATAATGACTTACACCAACGATGAGAATGGGCATAATTTTTGACCGATTTTGATAAACAAGATCTCATTTTAAAGACGAAGGTTTAATCTAAGATCTTGCTGTTTCGAATTTTTAAGAAAACTTTATTTTCTTTGAAAAAAATTGTGTAAAAAAAATGATACTTTTTCAAGAATTTTTTTTATGGTTTCCTCTAGTAAAAGTAATCTACTTTACATTATTACTATTATTATTACTATTACTATAATAATAATACATAATGTAATAATATAATAAATATACATATATATAAGTATTCACTAATTATTTTTGACAAAGCATTCGACAAAATCTTGTTTTTTTTGTCACAAATTTATATACTAATTATTATATGTATCAATTATATTTATTATTATCGTATCTAGCATAAATCACTGCAAAATGCACGTTATTATAAATCTACACGAAATCGATCGTTAGTACGCGTGAGAGAAATATAACCAACCAACAAGCTTATACAACGATACGATAGACGTATAATGATAGCATTTCCTACTTGCACTTGTAGTTCATATTTTATCCTACCTGTCGCTAAAGTCACACACATACACTTAGAGTGAAAGTTGGTAAACAGTCGTAAAAAAATAAAAATTATGTTTTATGCGCAAATCTAACTAGTAATATAATAAAAATAATAAAATTAATAGTGAAGTAATAAAAGTAATAAAATTAATCATGTCACTAAAGAAAAAAGTGCTTATGATTTGTTTAGGTATTTTTATAAACCTCCTTTATTAAGTTGCTTCTTTTCCTATATAATGATATAATCTTCATATGAAAATTTTTTTTAAGGAAATATTTGCCGTTCTCCTATCGCAGAAGCTGTTTTTGATGATCAAATTAAGAAAATTGGTTTAACTGATCAATGGGAAGTAGATAGTGCAGCTCTTATAGGATATCATACTGGTAAAAATCCAGATCGAAGAGCTATGTCTGTATTAAAACAAAGAGGACTTACTAGCTATTCTCATCGTGCCAGACAAGTATGTAATGTTTCTGATAATATAAACTATTATCAGAATGTGTAATATAAACTATTTTCATATTTATTATATATGTAAATATCATATAAATATCATATATTGTTTCTATTTTTAGATCACAGTAGATGATTTTAATAAATATGATTGGATATTTGGAATGGATGTTGAAAATATTCGAGAACTAAATAAACTAAAACCACAAGGCAGTAAAGCGATAATTGAATTGTTAGGAAAATATGATCCAGAAGGAGAAACAATAATACGTGATCCTTACTATGTATGTTATCATATTTGTTATATTACGTTTATTTGAATAAAATTTAAACAATATAAATTGTTTCTATAGGATAACGATAGCACTGGATTTGAGAAGGCATATGATCAATGTGTAAGAAGTATTACAGCATTCTTACAGAAGCATAAAGGTAATTAATTTCTTATTTAATTGTATAATGTTTGTTACTGTATAATTTAATGTTTATTTTTTCAGATGTAAAATAATGACAACTTAAAACTAGAAAGAAAAATATTTATTTTCAATTTATAAATATTCTGGAAAAAAAAATTTAATATTTTACCTAGAGATTAATATTAAAGAAACAAATAATTGTCAAAACAAAAGAAAACATCATTTATATCTGTGGCACATAATGAAAATATCGCAATCTTCTTATACAGTCGCGATTCATAATTTGCAAATCATTAATTTGTAATATAATATATAAGTAAATTCATTTGTGCTACAGTCTATTGTTTATTATTCTTTTCTAATCCATCTGTACATCATTATTGTATCTCTAATTATATATTTATTTCACAGTTTCGCAGAATATGATAGGAAAAAGAAAAGTACTTATGGTTTGTTTAGGTAGGACTGCAATTATAATAATCCAATACTAGGAATTGATACTATTTTTCATTATAGGAAATAGTTGTCGTTCTCCAATAGCAGAAGCAGTTTTTAATACACAAATTAAAAAAATGAATTTAGTTAATTATTGGGAGGCAGATAGTGCAGCAATTTTGGAATATCATATAGGTAATCCACCTGAACCAAGAGCCATGTCAACACTTAAAAAAAATGGAATCACTGAATACTCTCACAAAGCAAGACTTGTAAGAATATTTCATATAATTTAATAAAAAAAAAAATTTGATATTATAATTATTGCTATTTTAGATTACAAAAGCTGATTTTTACAAGTATAATTGGATATTTGGAATGGATAGTTATATAATGGAATACTTGTACCCGTTAAAACCAGAAAATAGTAAGGCTATTGTTGAAATTTTGGGAAAATATGATCCAAATGGAGAAATTAATATAAGAGATCCATTATTTGTATGTAATTTTTAATGATAGAATCTATAGCAGCATCTTATAAAAAAAATTTATATCTACTTGCTATAATTTTGTTATAGGACAGTGATAGTCATGGATTTGAAAAAGCATTTGAACAATCTCTAAGAAGTATACAATCATTTTTAAAATATCATAAAGATAATTAAAATAAAACTTGGGAAACATATATTCAGGACCGGCTTAAATACTCTTAAACTGCATTATTGACCATCTATGTGCTTGCATGCATTGCATAATTACTAGCACAGCTTTGTATACATGTACTAAAAATATACACTAATGAATCATATTAATTATACTTGTTTAAAATATTAATCAATAAAATAAAATATATCCAAGTTACAATTTGAAGATAAATGTGAAAATATATAATATATAATAAATGAAATGAACTATGTGATATACGAAGAATAAAAATATGTGATGCATATATTTCTATTTAACTTTATAACCAGAAACATAAACTTCAATAATGTTACGATCATCTCCAGAATATATAAATCTTTGTAATTGTTTTTCTAGTGAATAACTCATGAAATCATCTAATGGCCCATTACTTACACTCATATCTACTATAAGTGCATCAAATTCTTTACCAGGTATTAAATTACCTACCTCTTTGTTAATCCCTAGTGCTAAAAAATTTAGGAACGAATTAAGGAAAAAGCATTGGATATTGAATAAAAATACTTACATATAGCGCCTCCTAAAGTAGCCATATAAAACACTTCTTTATAGTTGAGACTTTCATAGTCACTTTTAAACATAGCAAGGTTAGTTGATACTTGTAACGCAGATCTCATTGCGTCTACCATACTAGAGCTTTGTCCACCTGCTACATCTAGTAAATAAATGAATATTTATTTATATGTTATTTATACAAATTTATCTAATATCATTTTACAGCTTTTTAAAAAATTCTCTATACCTGTCCCTAATCCTATTTTAAGTCCTTTTGATTTTAATTTTTGTATGTCACACATACCACTTTTTAAACATGTGTTAGAAGATGGACAATGTATAATTGCTGTATCATTTTGTTTAATAAGCATTATTTCATCCTCTGTGAGGTGTATTGCATGAGCTAATATTGTCTAAAAAAATTTTTTTTAATCTAATTAAAAAATGACTAATTTTTATGTACATTTTATAATTTACCTTATTAGTTAGAAGTCCAGCTGCATTATATACACTAGCATAAGATGGATACTCCTTGAACATATTTCTTACTGCTTTAATTTCATCTATATTTTCAGAAATATGTGTCTAAAATAATGATATTTTTATAATTATTCTTTGGAATAATTAATTATTGTACAATGCATTATTTATAAATACCTGTATGTGAAGATCTCTTTCTTTAGCCAGTTTACCCAATTCTTTCATCAATTCCATATCACAACTCAAAGCAAATCTTGGTGTAATGATTGGTTTTATAAGATGATTCTATAACAAAAATTTTTTACAAAATATTAAGACTTCAATAATCTAATTACCATGATTAGTTAAGACTATTGTTTTCACTTACATCAAGATTTAAAATATCATTTATAAATTGTATAGTATTTTTTATAGATTCTACAGTATTTTCATAGTATCCATCGTCACGATATGCATTCATATTTACTTTTCCTATAAAGGCACGTTGGCCTAAATGTGCAACTGCACGTGCAAGTTCCATAGATGCTTTTCCATATAGAGATGCAAAATAACATGCTGTTGTTGTACCCATGGCAAGAGTACGTTTCTATATATTATGTAAATATATATATATATTTTTTTTTATTATTAAAAATTAAAATAAAAAATCCTACAAACCACAACAGTTTCAAATACATGTTTAGCAAATTCTTCATCGACATATTTTTTTTCTAAGGGGAAAGTATATTTTTCTAACCAATCTAATAGATTTTTATCATAACCCAAACCAAGATTAGGAAATTGAACTGCATGAGTATGGCAATCAATAAGACCTGGCATTAAAAATTGTTTGTCATTTAAAAAAGTGACATGATCACCTATAAGTGCACTAGGTTCTGGATTCACAGTAACATCAATGATCTATAAATTTCAAATGTTATAAAAATTATGACAGTTGTTTATATATGTTTATTTAATTTATTTAATTTAAATAAAATCATGATAAATATTTATTGATATTTTATAACACATCTCAATTTATACCTTGCCATTTTCAATCATTACAGCAGCGCGATCAATCATAATTAATTCTCTTTTTTCGTTAGAATGCACCAAGGCACCAACGAATATTTGACGCTTCATTTTAGAGAATTTTTTAAAATGTTCAGAAATGATTTAAACTGAAAAATTCTTATAAAAGTATTATGTATTTAAATCAATTTTCTTTTGTGCGTTATTTTTAAGAAAAAGTAAAATTATCGTCAAAAAGAAAAATTAAAATCGATTTTCGATACTAACGCATCAGTTGTTTTATTTTATTGAATCATTCCTACCAATAATTACATTGTATCACATATTTTTGAAAATATATATCTTCTATGATCCATAAAGTTTCGCTCGCTTATCTGCCTGCCCAATGTTGGCGATTTGCCAACAATGGCAACGTTGTCGATTTGCATTCGGAAGAGCAAAGAAATGATGCAATCTTTATTTAGCGTTTACAATGATTTATATTTTTAAAATATTTCTAATTAGTTATTAATTACATATAATTAGAATTTCTGATATATTGCGAAATAATAGAAAAATATCTATATAATGATCTCAATAATAATTTTTGAATTGGCAAAAAAGAAACTTTATCAATATAGGAGATATTGATCAAACATAACACCATTGTAAAAAGATCTCTTTTTACGAAATATTTATTTCGTGGAACTAATTTAGATCAATTAACTTCAATTGTGATTATTTCTATTTTTTTTTTTTTTTCATTTGCGAGTGCGATATTAAATATGGAAAGTAAAAAGGAAAAGAAAAAAGAAAAACTGAAAAAAACAGAAAAAGTAATATCCGATCCACATCGCGAATATTTGGATATGGATACCGATGAGGAAGGCCATGAACGACGAGGTAAAATAATGAACTCTTTCATCAAAATTCATAATTTTTCTATATTATACAAAAATATCGAGTTCATTTATATTATATGATAAAAGAAAAAAAGAATTTATCGCGTAAGTATTTATATTTTTACATCAAGTTATAAAAAGTTTATCTAACTTTAGATAAAGATAATGTATTTTAAATAATTTAGTCAACGGATATTTTATTATATAATTTATCGATCGAAAATTTGTTCAAAAATTTGAAAATAATTGTAATCGAAATACCTGCTGCTACGTATGCCAATATTTTTCCAGGAACAATAACAATTTTACCTGCTTTAATGGACGTGTGAAAAAAAAATAATTATCGATTATATTTGAAAAGAATTAATTGACTTTATGTATTTATGGATATATAAATTGCAGAAACTTCCGAGAGTGAATATGAGACTTCTCCAGAACCAGAAAATCCTATTTATACGGAGCAAGAACTGATAACACTAGTCAGTATCATAATTGCTCGTTGAGCGGGAATATTTAAAATTATCAATCCTAATCAAATGCATACACTTTCAACTAATAAAACTAAAAGCAACTAATAAATTTAAAAGATTTATTATATTTTCCATCATAGAAATATGTTTTCTTAGGTACAATATGTAAAGGATTTGACAGTACTTTCTCATCTTAAAGAATCGGATTGGAACGAAAGCTGCTACGAAGTTATACGAGAATATTTTCAATGCGTATCTCATACTATATTGATTATATTTTTCAATCAAAATAAATTGATGGCATCTTTGAATCTGTCCGATTGCAAAGAAGTAGATCTTATGTATTTTTTAAGATCGCCGTTACAAATCTATACAACTGATAATTTTCTCAAAACTATTTTCTGTGGGAACATTAACGAAGATAAAACAAAATCATTTTTCAAATTTCTACAAAATATATACGCTCCTGTTGCTCTAAATAGTAACGAGTGGCCAGAAAGTACTTTTTTTTATTATATTAATCATTTTATAATCATAAATAAATTTATGACTTATATTGTATATTTTTTTCTATTATATTCTAGTTATACAGAATGATCTCTATTTGAACTTACACAATCTTTTAATGATTTTAAATGAGCAACTTTGTAAAAAAATAAATCGAACGATTTTGTATGTACCAAGAGAACGTTTACCTAAATTACGTGGATTTCGATTATTTTATGAGCATGATTCTGTAATTAGAGAAGAAAAAAATACTATCATACAAATGCAAGAGTTTCATATGAAAGAATTAATTGGAAGATTGGAAAAAATAGTCAGATGTTGGATAAAACAAATACATGCGGCTTTAAC
The DNA here is from genome assembly GCF_912470025.1 of Vespa velutina. NCBI lineage: Eukaryota > Metazoa > Arthropoda > Insecta > Hymenoptera > Vespidae > Vespa > Vespa velutina. The sequence continues at coordinate 3,949,916 of NC_062195.1, forward strand.
TACTACGGTTATTAGAAAAAATATCGAAAGTATAATGAATGAATGTAATCATTGGAAAAATAATTGTTAGTGCAATCATTTTGATCATTATTAAGAATATTTAGTATTTTAGAATTTATTATAGTATATTATAGAATTTATTTTTAATTAAAATCATATTTATATGTATATTTTTAGATGATAATTTAAATTCTTTAAATGATCAATTATCAAACAATGAAGTCCAAGCTATTATCCAATTATTAAAAAATATGAATTCATCTAGTGTAGAATCATTTCCAATATTTATTAGAAAATTACAGGAAGCATTGATGGAATCATCATCAAATTTAATATACTTAAACATTTTATCTGAATATTGTACAAATTTATGTATCTCGGATAATATAGAAGCTAACGTGACGAAAATATTACTCCTGATACTACTCATTTGGGTGGAATCACCTTTTTATAGTATAACGTATATATAGATATTTTATTAAAATACGTACAATAGAAAATTATGTGATATTAATATAAAATTTATATTTTTATAGAAATAATATAGGGTCCCTTTGTCGAGCATTAAGTACGCAATTAATATCTCAATGTCAAAGATATATAGATATAGAAACTGCAATTAAAGGAGATGCAGAAAGTGGGATACATATGCTAAAGAAATCTATATCTACCTGTCAAATGTACAGGAAAGTTTATGAAAAAGTAAGAATACATCTTTTTTCATCTTAAAATTAATATTAAAGTTTAAAATATTTTATAGTTTGTAAAAAAGATAGCAACTTCCATTAATCCTTATAGAATATGGGATATAGATGAAGAAATGGTTTTTAATAGTATTAATGCATTTATACAAAGATGTCATGATATTATTGAAATTTGTAATGCACGAATTATTTTTGAAAGGTAATAATTTAGGAAATCTAATATTTGACTGTTTCTACCGTGTATATTATTATTATATTATCATAGATGTGCTAAAGAAGAAACATTTGGAGGTGCAAAAGGAATAGAATATGAAAAATGTTGTCAACAAATTGAAAATCTATTTTATGATAATTTAAACAAAATTATTGCAATTCAAGAAAATATATTAAACATTAAAGATACTAATTGCAATATAGCTATACATAAATTTAAAATAGCTATAATACAATTAGAAAATATGATTAAAAATTTAATTAACCATATTTTTGCAAACATTAAAAACATTGATGAAGGCATTGAAGCAATATATGCTTTTGAAAGATTTAAGTATCGATCGTGTTTAAAAGATTTAATATACGAAAAATGGATACAGGTGAAGTATTTACAAGATAGAAAATATATTGTTGTTATTTAATATATTTATTTCTTATAATTTTGTTATGTGCATAGATGTGGAAAATATTAGATGAAGAAATAGAAATTTGCAATATTACTAAAATTAAAGAAATAGGTGCATATCATCCGCTTATCAAATCCTTTTCTAAGTACTTGAATGTGCAATATACAAAAAAATATTATTTAAAAATGCAATATACAAAAATGATAAATGCATCTTATTGGTTGGTAAATTGTGTAGATGAAAGGTGTGTGCAATATTGTGAATTCATGGTTTCAATTGTATTTTTTATAGAAAAGATATAGATATTAAATTTAAATAATTTTAGGTATTCCCTGGAACGTTATAACGTTGTAATAGATCAGTTAGAAGATGCTTATACTATTAATAAAATAGGAAGCTAATCAAATGATTTAAAGAATTCAATAAAAATGAATGCATATTAACTAGCAAACAGTTGATCATTTAAATTTAACAATCTATATAAAATTCATACTTTGTTTTTTTTTTTCCATTTACTTATAATGTCATTTTGAATATAATTATACATTGATGATAAAAATATAAATATAATATTTATATAAATTGCAGATTCTAACTATTCTTAAATAAGTATCATAGAAAACTATTATATATACTTTATGTATACAGAAACACATAAAGTATTAATAAAAATATATCTATAAAATTACATCTATACATATTTATACCTTAAATACATCTTACTATATAAATTAATATATCATGAATTTTCTTATTTATAAAAAAACATTATCAATATTTTACTTTTTGATATTAATTTGAGTTTATTGTTACGTTTGTAGGAACTATATAAAGAAATTGCAATTTTCTCATTTAAAAGAAGAAATGCATAAGTATTAATATTTAATTATTAATAAAAATCTTTTCTTTAAAAAATCTTATTATTAAATTAGAATAAGATATATCTCTATATTTATTAAAATAGTTTATATATATTCTATTAGGCACTATGCACATACTTTCACATAAAATTGATTTTTATTAGCAAAGCTAATATCTCCTATATATTATGATTCGCATTATTACAAATTTTATGCATCTTATCCAATATATAAAATATGTTCAATTTAGAGATTAATATATTTTTATAAAAAATATATTGATCTTTAATAAAAAAATAATTCTCGTATGTAATATACTGAATTATCATGTTCTTATTTTGCTTATTAAACATATAAAAGATTCCTATACTTATAGATATTTTGTTAGTTTTAATTATCAATTATAATATTATTTTGGCATAATATAATTATAAGAAAGTTTTAAATGGCAAACTTTTGCTTTTGTTATTTATCTGAACAACATTACTAAACTTTCTTACCTATTTATTACTGTAAATACTGGACTTTCAAGGTAATCTTTATAGTTTAACAACTCACTATCTTCTGTGAAAGAATTAATATCCGAGTTATTTAATTGCTCTGTCCGTGCAGGTGGTAATAAAAATATTAAAGATATAGCTATTACTATGTGCCACGCACTATGGACATACTGTAATAAAATAAATTTATAATTTGTAAGATTTCTCTAAATAAAACCATTACATCAATTATATTTACATACTTGGTAATTTGCTTCTGTTTCAACTAAAAAAAAGAGCAGTAAGCCTACACCCGCTAATAATAAGCCTACTAACAGCTTTGATAATCTGTTAGGTTTCTTCCAACTTCTTAGATGGTAACTACGATATATATATGTTCCAACCTACGAGATTTTTAATATAAATAAAAACGTATCATTATAATATTTACAAACAAATAATTAAGATATGTAATAATTGACTTACTGGTATTATAACACCTATTGTCAAAGGCATCAATATACTAATTAAACTTGTTCTATCAGATTGCACTTCAAATGCAATTAGAAGTACACCAAGCATATGACAAAAAGATACGAAACGAATAGGTAATCTTGCCATAGCTACAAGTGTTACCCATAAAGCTAATATACTTGAAAAAAAATCGCAGTATTGTAAAACCTAAATAATCGTTTAGAAAGAAAATGCTAATTTACTTCTATATCTCTTTGTTTAAATATATAATAATATATAACTAAAAAGAAACTTACTTCAAATTTAGTAATACAATAATTTGTAGTACGTTGATCGCAAGCATGGTAAAGAGTAGAAGATAACATAGTAGATAAATAAATCAATCCTTCTGTATAAAGTTCTCGTTTTATAGCTAAATATATAGCTGGTATGAAGAATCCATTGCTTAATGTCAACATTAATGTTGTTATAACAGCAGAAGTACCAGGATTAATAGTAATTATATCAGTACAACCCCATCCTTTATATCCTAAATATATAATAGATAATTAATAATTCATACTTTTAAATAAATATGAATTTCCTTTGCATATTTTACTTCGTGATTGTTACCTTCAAAACAGTCACAAGCCGTATAGACAAGAAGATTTCTATGAATTTCTTGACAAATTCCATGATGACCACATGAATTATTACCAGAAAATACACATTGTCTTGTATGAATATTCAATGATACTAAAATTTCTTCCATTTCACAATTTACAGCATGGCTATAAATAAAATTATTCGTGCATAAAATGATTATACCATAAATATATCTACACACACAAAATATAATCTTACTCATTTATGTAACATGTTGCTTGTAAAAAAATATACCATGTATCTGGTTGTGGATATGGTATTAATATACTTTCATCATGTTTACCTGATGAAGACAAGTTCATAAATAGTTTTTTATCTTCACATACAACTTTGTTTTCTAGTATATTAGGTGCATGACCTCTTTGAATACAAACAGCTACAATGATTAATTGTTTTGTCATCGTCTATTAAAAGTAATGATGATTATATATTATATAATCTACACATAAGTATGTTTTTAATAATTTTTGTAATATCAGTTTCTTACCTCATACATTTCTAAATGAATATTAATTTCAAGAGTACCTCCAATATCTACTAAAGGTAAAATATTAAACTGTATTATTATTGGATATGAGTCCATTAATACCAACCAAGGAGTTAACCATTCTCTTCCCTGAAGAAAATTATATATATAAAATAATATAATTTTTTATCTGTATACGTTATTAAATTAAAAACATACTTGCAATAAATAACTTGAAGAAAATACTTGAGAATGTTTAACTCTAACAAGTTGATATCTTGGAAAGCATTTATCCTCTATATCAGAATTTTCTTTCCGTACATAAAACTGACTTTTATGTAGATCTATCAAATCATTAGATGAATTTATGTTACGATTCCAAACATCATAGGTTTTATGTTCTCTCAGATTTTTTGCTGATATTTGTGTCACTTTTTCAGTAATTGATGACACATCTAAGTACTGTTTTATAAACTGTTTCTCTATTAGTTTTATGGGACATTCTACAACGATACATTTTATTTTATAAAATTAAAAAAAAAAATTAACTCATTTATAATTACAGAGTACTTACCTGAAATACTAACTTTGACGTTAAATTCTATTATACTATCTGAAATAACTAACAAATAGTAATAACTATCTTCATATGGGGAAGATATTGTAAATGTATAAGAATCTAGCATGGTCAAATTTCCAGTATTACTTGAAGGAGTATTATTATATATTGGTAAAACACGACCTTGTAAAGCTATATTTTTAATGCAAGATTTATGTATATTACGAAAGGAATCTACAGTAAAATTACATCCCCAAATGTAAACACGTAAAGTTGATATTCCAGATGGCACATATATCCTGAAAAATATATAAATAAATAACTTTCAAACTTTTATCATGTCTTAATTCATTATATATACTTACTTGTAATAAGAAGATGTTTCTTTTGTTTTCAATGTGGTTTGATAACCTACAGGTATATTTTCTATAGCATTTGCTCCTACCCATAATGCTACAGAACCTATGCTATAATGACATTTGTGAAAAAGGCCCTAAAATATTAAATTAAATATCTTTTAATATTTTATCTCCTTTAATGATTATGAATGAAACTGTATAAGCATACTTGTTGTTGAACTTTTTTATCCCAATGAGATAAATATGCTGCCACAAACCAATCCCCAGCTTGTGGTCCATAAATTGGTATAACAGCCATACTCTTTGGTTCAAAAAATGTATCAGTTGAAATTACCAGTGTATCATTATTTAATGGATACATATTTGTTGGAAATGTCATATTATCAATAGATAATACAGGATAACTACCCCATCGTAAATGTCTACAAGATATTACTAAAACTTTTATCTTGTCCTAAGTTCTTTTTTTGTTTTTTTTTTTTTTTTGAATAAGATGAATTAAATAATCACATTTACAAATGGAAAAGGCACTAACATATGCACCTTCCTTTGGGGACAATTTGGTCCATCCATGAATGCTGCAAATTGCCATGTTGCTCTAAGGATTTCCTTTGGAACATTGAAATGAAACATAGATACATCTGAATAACTTTCAAAGGATTGAAGTATACTTTCTTGACTTGCTTCTGGTATTATACACAATGTACCTATATGTTAAATTAAGTTATTCAAATAATAAGAATAAGTAACATAATCCTGCATATCACAGATTATTTATATTATGATCAATGTTGACTTTGGAAACGAACATACCTGGAAGGAAAAGTAATAAATATACAAAGAAAAAGTAAAGATAATAGAAATGTTGACTTGAGAAAAAACGTTTCGAAAATATGGCAATCATTATATAAACATAAAGTATAATAAATATTAATATTTAACAAAACACATATAGAATTAAGTAAAAAATTTTATTATGAATACTTCATAAACATAATTATAATTTCGTGTTTACAAGTAAAGTTATGTAGAAACCTTCGTAGATTCACTACTAATACTGATGTTTGCGCTCTCTAGTGTTAAAATGTAAATTGAAAAAAATTCTATCACATTCGAATGTATCATATTTATATTTATCAATTTATATTGTTATTTTTTTTTTAATAAAAATTTATTCTTATAATCAGTAATAAATTATAATTCATAAAGATATATTTAAAATCTCATGAACAAAAAATGATCATCCAATTAAATTACAATCACTTAAATCAATTTATGCGATATCAAATAGATATTACGAAATTATTTAAAACATAAAAATTTATTCAATCGATCAACGATGAATATATAAAATGAAAGTTTTTTTAAACTTCGATCTCTTCTTCAGCAGTTGGTAAAATAACATTAGTGAATGTAAGTGGTTTTGATTTATCCTTTTTACAAAGTAAAACTTGTACCTTGCCAGAAATTTTATTTGTTAACGTAGCATCAATTGTTATCGGGATTGGTATACCACTGGGTAATAAAGGCAAGTTGACAACACGTTGATTGACTTCTGTATTTTCTCCTCTACAAACGATAAATAATCCAGTATCGGATAATCCATCCGAAATATTCGTGATCAATATTTGAATTCGATAATTGGGTCCTAAGCCAAGGACATTAGCCTCCAAAGATATTGGATCAAGTCCTGTATTTTCACAACCGCTTAACAGATCAACGGCATTTTTGGCAATAGTTAAACGTAGTCGTAAAAAACCTTGTTGAAAAGTATTATGAATTTTTTTCGCTTCAGATCTTTCTCTTATTGTTTGCTCCACGAAAAGACGCGTTTTTTTTGGTATTACAAATTTTGTACCACCGTTTGGTGTCACGGAGAAAATTGTATTATGTATACTAAAATCTGCAGTTCGCTTTAATATCTTCACACAGAGACCACCACTGACTGTTACCATTGCCATTGTTCGTTCTTCTTGTCCCATTCGTCCATACTGTAAAATATCCGTTTTTTTTTTATATAAAAGCTAGTTGATGATTATTATATACAGTAGATAAAAAGATACCTTTATTGCAGACACTGGTTCCATTGTCTTAATCGTGTCCACATGGTGTTTACCATCGTATATTCGTACACCATATCCAGCTGTACTGACAGCTAATAAAGAAAGTCCGCTTTGTGGTACTGGCAAACTTGCCATGTCTAATATAATACCTGGTACATTGATGCTCCATATTTTAATACCCTGTAAAAATAATATATGCATGCTTATGTATATTCTTTTTTTCCTTTTTTTTTTTTTAGAGATCTTTGTTTCCAAATTTTTACTTTTTTTGAAAATCCTAATAATGTTCCATCCATAATGGCGACTGCTGCACCATCACCGTTAAGAACGGAGATGGTAACAATCGGAGCTTCAAGTTTTTCCCAGAGTTTCACAGGACTTCCTCTTCGTATCGCTCCTATATTTCCGTCTCTGCCGATCACCATAATTCGTCCATCGCCAGCCCACAAACCAGTAGTGGCGAATGATACAGGAGACCATTTTAGAAGATGCTTGTCCATAATGGTAAACGCTCTAAAAGAGGGGAAGAAAAAGTGAAAAATTGAAATGATTCTGTAAAAAATTAATGCACTTTTCGTACCTCGGATCCAATACGAAAATCTCTTTGTTTTCTGTACCGATTATAAGACAACTACAAGCGGGATCATTCCACGAATCCTTCCTGATAACACCAAGGGTAGTCACTGCATTATTTTTAATCAGAGGTATTCTTCTGTATTGTTCCGCAAAACTCATTCGTAAATTCACATCCATCGATAAAAATTTTAAGGTACGCGGAGAAATTGCTGCTGCCCCAAGTTCTTTCAATAACGAGTCTAGATCATCGGTCAATGTCAGCACATTTAATTCTTCTTCGAGACCAGCCTTATGCCATATCTGAAGAAAGCTCGGGTATATCGTGCAACGCAAATAATATTAATGGTACAGGAAAAGTATATAATTTTAATCTTAGACGCACTTCTCGCTCTTTAGGATGAGCTTCGAGATGCGGTAAGCAATATTTAAAAAATGGCCGTAAATTCTTAAAGATATAAACACTGGAACCAGCTCCTGCAGCTAATACGGCTGATTTGGGTTCACCGTTTTCTGTATAAAATCCAGCGACTCCGCAAGGTGGATCTATCATATTATGCTCCGTTATTTGATCACTCCCTTTGTAAACGCGTATCTTAAAAGAATAAGAAATTACTTTTTATGAATAAAAAATCACAATATCAAAAGGATTGATGTTAAATACCTTTGCTGAATCAGCATTAACGGATCCTAAATCGGTGGACACAAGACGCGCATCTCCATCGCCGATTGCATCAAGCATATCGAGCCCACCAGGAAGAGTATAAATTTTAGCGCCCGGTTCCCAAATGGCTTCCAACCACCTGCTTGTTCCAAGACCACTGCCTGAATTGTGATCTGCCCTAAAAATAATGATAATTAAAAAATACAAATCTTAACATTATTTTAAAATATGTGAGTTATATAGGATGTAAAAATTGATATATCTTTACCTTAATCCGTGCATATTGAAATTTTCGAATATTTTAATAAATATTTACTTTTATTTTATTAATCAAATTGAGTTGCGCTTAACAAAAAAAAACATAAATATATATGTTTATATAATTTTAATATTTTTCACAATGTTATTCGCTCTAAATAATAGCGTCTAATATCACGTGCTATGTTTGGCTCTACGTATCCATGGGAATATTTTACTAATATACGACATATTACTAAGGTATCAGTAGGCATGCGCTCTTTAACATATTTCTTCAACTTAAAGCGTTTAATTTATGAATTCTATAAAATCGAAAAAACTTTATAACCTTCGGAACAAAATAAATTAATAAACAGAAAGATACAATAATGAGCACTTTCAGAATATAAAAATAGAATTATTTTGTTACAATTTCTTATATTGCAACAAATAAAAAAATAAAAACAGTAAAATGTCATATTAAAGAACAACCATTCGTATATGTAAAGTATATTCGAGATAATTTTATTCAATATATACATATTAAAATGTATTTAATAATTAGAGAAATGTTCACCTACATCGTAACATTGTTATCATTAGCATCATGTTTATTTTCCTTCTTAATTGAATAGTTACCAATCAACCTTCAGAGCTTTCGTTAACTACACGAACAGTAAACTGTTGAAAATTTGTAATGGCGATTTGTTTTTTCTTTCAAAAAGTTTTACTCTTATATTTTCCTTAATTGACGATGGAAACAGAAACTCCGTTATCTTATTACAGATTTAAATCAAGACCAACAAATAGACAATTGTGGCCAAAAAATAAAGAAGGCGAAAGCTTGTTTAAAGATTGGATTAATCGTGTTAATGTAACGTTAGATCCATGGGATAAAATCGATTCTCCACAATTTATAGACTTTTTTAATATACCTGAACTCTCTGATAGATTTTTTGGTATACATTTATATCTTTTTAGTATAGTAATTAGATTATCTTTTATTCTTACGCAAATTTATTAATGCGATTATAAATATTTCTTTATGTTAAGAAACAAAAGAAGAAGAAAAACCATTGCAGCACAGTGCAAATGCGCAGAGACTTCCTCGAACGAGTGATTATAACAATCAAAATGAACTAATTAAGTAATTGTCATGCTAAATTTTATGACTTTATATCTTACGAACGATACTTCATTTGTTGTTTTTCTTTTAGCTTACTAGACAATTTTTCTTTGACGAAAGAAAAGAAACAACAATTGGATAAAAACATTGATATCGATAAAGAAAATCGAGGGGAAAAGAAACAAGATTTAACAAGACAAGTATTAATTTAGTTTCAAAAATATTTGACTTACTTTAATTCAATTAATATTTCAGTGTATTCAAGTGAAACATAAAACAACGACAAGAGAAAACACAAAAAATATAACAGAGAAAGTGCATACTGCCGTGAAGTCTTTTAATTTTGATTTACGAAATAAATGCAAACAACAACAAGAGGTAAAATATATTTAAAAAGCATATTATCATTTTTGATAATTTTTTATTAATAATTATGTTTTATTTAAAATTTTTATTATCATTAAGACATTTAAAGAAGATAAATTGCATATATTTGGAGCGAAACCTGTACCTAAATTTATTAAAACATTGGTACCATCAAAGTCTAATTATACGATTGGTGAAAAATTTAAAGAATCGAATAAAATAAATTCCGAAAAATCTATTAAAAAATGTCCGGAAGTACGTTATCATGTAATATTTTAATTTTATTTGCATGTTTTTACTTTGTATAATAAATACTTTTTTTGTTTGCAAAAAGATTTGGAAAAAGCCGCCATTCTTACCTAGTCTTACTAAGAGAATTTTAAAAATACCAGAAACTCCACTTCTTTTAACAGCAATTAGAGCTAAAGAAAGAAAACGCTTCGAGGAAAAATTAAAAGAAAAGGAAAAGGAAATGGTAATGTTAAAATGTTTATTTCTGTATATCATTTATGTATATCTTAAACGTTCATTTAACATAATTTTACATTCATTACAAGAAATAACGATCCACATATCATCTTCAGATATACTTACATATAATTTTGTAATTGACAGATTGCTACAACTGAGAAGAAATTAGAAAAAGAAGAAATTGCTTGTTTGAGAACCAAAAATTTTCATAAAGTTCAACCTATTCGCAAGTATAACTCAAATCTGACGCGAATCGAGAAACGTCCTCTTATCGAACCACTAGATCCATTGAATCACAAACGTCGACGACGCATTTAACAAATTTTTCAAATAAAATAAAAGAAAAGAAAAATAACAAGCATTTGCTTTGTTTTCTTTTTAACATATTTTCTCATTGAAATTTACATTAAGTTTGATATAATATATTTTTATTGCTACTTTAATGTTACTTTAAAAAAGGGCAATTCTTTTTTTGTAAAATTTGTATAAATACCGTTTGTATACATATATTTAAAAAAAAATTCATAAACGAATATATTTTTGGCTCATTAAAATAGTTCAGTATAAATTTTTCCATTATAGAGACATAAACATCAATTGTTGAGAATTAACAAATATGATGATTTGAATGATAAAAATTGTAATCGTAACAATATAATATTTATCATACTTTACCAACAATTACTTTCGTACTATATATATTTCTTAATTATTATTATTATTACTTACCAACTTAAAGTGGTGAACAAAATTTTGCTTTTGTATTTATTTCTAGATTTCATTTTATTAAAATTTGTCCATGTTAATATTATAAAAAATAAGTAAGTATGTTATCAAGGAAATTGTAAATTAAGACGTATTCATTAAATTAACAATTTGTACCCTATACTTAGAATCAGAAAATAATTGTCTCCAATTCTCATGCATTTATCGCTAAAATTTTTTGTGGTCAGAGAGAGAGAGAGAGTATTTGTCCCTTTTATTAAAGATATTTAGCACTATTAACAAAATTACATATAATTAATCTTTTGATCTAATAAATCTGTTTATCTACAATTAGTTAAAAAATATAAATTCAAAGATTGCAGAAAGTCTAACATTTATAAAGTTAAGCTTACCATTTAACATATATCAGAAGATTACTACATTGTTAAATAAGAATAATATATACTTGAACTTTATATGTAAGAACAATATTTAAAAATAATAGGAATATAAAACGATATATTATATAATATATAATACATTCATCACTAACGCAAATTAATACTGTTTCGTGAATTTGCAGATATGTAAGAGCTTTAAAAATTTTTTTGAATTGTCTCTCAGATGGCATCATTATTTGTAAAGAAATCTATTTACCCACATATATATATATATATATATATATATATATATATATATATATCACATGAATGAAGTTATTAGAGAATGAAAAATAAAGTGTATAGAGATCAAAAAGATAAATAGAGCTATACGCACTCTGTTATTACCTGCATGCAATAATATATATGTATATGTAGTATGTGTATTTGTGCGCGTACATACGCAAATATGTAAACCACATAAAGAATACAGGAAGCCCAATGAATGTCGACGACAGACAAACATATAAGTAACAAACAGTCTTATTAACTACGTGAACACAGCCAATGACACATTAATTAGATAAGATCGTAGTTCCATATAGTTCACAATGAAGGTAACACATGATCAATAATATTATGTTTTGAGATTTATGAATGTAGATATTCAATCAAGATCGTCCATTTGTTTTCGTCTATTATTCCACGCAGTGGTTTGATTACTATCTAAATAAAGTAATGCCGATGTCGGTGATGGAGGTAACGATGAAGATGGAGGTCGTGCAATAAGAATTTCCGGTTCACTACAATGAAATTGACATACTGTGCTAGAAGTACTTAATGTTGATTCAGATAGCATTCCCTTTCCTTTCCCTTTTTTTATTATTTTACCGTTATCTCTATTTGTTTCTCCCAAATCTTCTGATTCTTTTTTATGAAAACAAAATAATAATTTTTTTCCCCTACAATTAATATCAATCTGATTAATATTAAAACCAAAAAATAAATACTGTTGTTTATATGTTCGATATGTTACCTCGGATATTGAAATTGAGCAAAATGCGATGATGGACCAATGACTGCTAACATTGGACATAAAAATAATGTAGCATAAATCCAACTTATCCCCATCACAAGTAATAGAAATACACCAATTTGTATATATGCCAATACATCAGAGGGTAACATGAGAGCACCAGCAACTCCACTTGTTAATGTTGCCATCAGTGTTGGACCACCCATTTGATCTAATGCTGCTTTAACTTTATCAATTCTTTGTTCCGAATTACATGCTCGATAACTTACAGCATAATGTAAACTGAAATCTACTGCCAAACCTTGAGAAACATAAAATTCTTATATCCTTTCATATATATTTAATATTATCTATTTAATATATAATTAATGTTACCTATGGCAGTAGATACTGCAACACTTTCAAGAACATTAAGTTTCCAGCCGAGAAGAATTAAAGCAGCAACAGTCACTATAATGGCAGCACCAATTGTTATAATTGCATACATACTAACTAAAGGATTTAATGTTACGAATGCTAATACTGCAAGTGCTAAAATCAATGAAACGATCATAGCCCAAATAGTACCCTCGTGTAATGTACGTTGTAATTCGTAAAATTCCAATTTACTAATGAACCATCCTCCTTGCATAGTTATAGGTGCAGTTTTTAATTGTTCTTGCATCCAAGTCTCTACCTAAAAATATAATAATTATTCGAGGAGCCTTCTTAAATACAACATCGAATATAAAACTTACTTCATGAAAGAATTGATCCATATGAAAATATGAAAGACTGTAGTCATATTTACTATCATATTCTACAATTAACGCCTTTATTTCAGGCACTGGTAATGCTAAAGATTCTGTTGCATTTGTTGGTTCCAATGAAGTTTGTACTGATTCTTTCAAAAATTTTAAACCTGCATAGACTTGACCACCTCGATTCCACAAATAAGAAGGTGTGCGATAGAGTTGTGCAGCAGCTTCTGCTGCACACTGTTTTAATATATTTGGCTTATAAGGAAAAGAACTTCTTTTACAACATGGTGAATAATTAATATGCGTGTCTACAGGATCTTCACAATGCCTTCGCATCCATGTACGTAACGATTCAATAAAACAATTAGGAAGAAGTGCTCCTAATGTATTACGATAAAATGGCTGAATTCGTAGATTACGGCAGAATTGTTGCAACCATAATTGAGATTTTGGGTGGGACACGTCGAAAGATTCATCCCATACTAACATACCCTTTTTATCAGGATTAAGGTAATCTCCATTATCAACTGGTTTTATGCCCCAAACAAATCGTAGTGGTAAGATCTCATCACCATCAATCTAAATTCATATAATTTTTATAATAACATTTATATATTGAATATTATTTATTTAATTTATAATTATTACCATTTCATGTTTTTCGAACCAGAATTGTCGTGAATAAATTAAATCATATTGTTCAAAAGGGTGAGAAGTTTCAAATAATTGGAAGTCAGGAGTATCAGGTAATTGCAGTCCTGGATAGTGAAAAACTACTATGCAACCAGCTGTAGCTAAGGCACCCAAACTCACAAGCCAAAACCATCTTAAACTAATTGCAATTTTTGTGAGGAAGACACTAAATATAAGAGCAATTTTATCTGTAAATATTCGCATAGGACGAATAATTTTCCTGGTAATAAAACTCGCAGGTGACAAAGTAGTTATTCGACAATGTTCTGATACTACTACACATGCTGGTAGCCACGTGATCATTAAAAAGAAATTAGTAATCACAGTCATTCCTGAGAACAAACTATATATCACAATTATTAATATTAGATAAATATCTAAAAGAATGCATTTATGACATATCAATATAAATATTTTGTTACCTAAAACAGTTAATGGCAGTGACATTACTGACAATAGATGCAAAAAATGCTACTGCTGTTGTTAATGAAGTAACAAACATAGATGGTATTGCATGTTTCATGGTTTCCTGTACTAATCGTGCTAATTCACCATTAGAAAGTTTTTGTTGCTTGCAACACTCCCAAACTTTGCAATATATAAATGCATCATCTGCACCAATTCCTTCAGAAAACATACTTATCACAGTTATATATGATATTTAATTTTTATACAGAATTAAAAATATTAAAAGAAACTTACCAACTGCAACCACAATTGCAAGCAAATTCATAAATGGGAAAAATTTAATTTGCAAAACAAGAGTATACACTGCATATGAAATGCCAAGACTAAAAAGTACTGCAAAGAATGTAGTAATAGTTAATAATAAAGATCCAGTATATATCCAAATGCATAGAGTCACAAAGCCAAATCCAGTTAGAACCAGACTAAAATCCGATACCAAAAGACGATCAAATAATGTACTTTTTAATCCTAACTGCATGCCTTGTACTTTAAATTTCCCATAACTCAGATCATTATTATTTAACTCTTTGTAAAAATCTAAACTGGCTGAACTAGCTGCAATTGGGAGAAATAGCATTACAGATTGCAATGTTGAATGTGACTTATTTAAAGATTGTTGTTTCTGTAAAAGAAATATATAATTTAATATAAAATTATTGCTCCTGAGTACAAAATAAAATTAAGAAAACAAATCGATTCTTACATGACTTGGAATGAAATTTACATCTAAAAGGTAATGTAATAGATGATAAACTGCATTATGTAGATAACATTCTGCTGGAACACGTTTCTGACAATTAAAATCCTCTGCACAATTAATAGTCAATTCCAAATTATGATAATAATAAGCACATCTTCTTAACAAAGTTTCTACTCGAATAAGATCATTCTCAGTCACTCCCAAACAGGAACTTCGATTAGACAACAATGCTACATAATTAGCAGGTGACCAACTTCTGCAACATTTATGTCCTATATTATTATGTTCCTCTTGAATCTGACATAATGAAGGAAAATGAGGATTTGCTCTAAGTGCAGCATCAATATGACACTGAGCTAGAACACCTTCCATGGTCCATAAACTTTTTTCTTCTGTTTCTGTGCCTATAACTACACGAGCATAAGCAGAACTTGGTAAATTACAGAAGAAGCTTTCACTGTCCAAATTATTATGATTTTTTTCATCTTCTATAATATTTAATCGATTCTTATTTCTTAATTCTAATAATTCTTCCCATTTATCTTTGTTATTATCATTATTTGAATCTTCTTCTGTTTCATTTTTTGTTACAATATACTTTTTTCCTTTTTTTCTGTTAATACTCTTAGGTTTTTTTCTAAGAATACCCTGACTTGTCCAACCATAACTTTGTGTAGTCGAGTCAGTCTGTTAGAAACAGTTATTTATATATTATGATATATCTTTAGAAAAAATAAAATAATTGAGTTACCTGTTGATTTAGTTGTTTTAAATAATAATAATATTCCAAAGGATTATCAACAAGCTCTCCTCTAGGGCTGCTTGCTTCCATTAAATTTTGCCATGCTGTCAATCTTTGTGCTAACACAGTACCCCGTGCTTCAAATCCCTTACAATGATAAATACATATATATTTATTATTATATATATATATGTACATATATATACCTATATATATATACACACACACACATATATATATATATATACTTGTACAAGTACATAACAATTAATAATGCTCACCAACTGAGGATCAGAAAAATCTGGAAAATTTTGAATAGTACGAGGAGCTATTAAACATGTACAAGAAAATAGAAATACTGTCAATAGAATAACATATGGATGATGTGCAACTATACGAGAAAACCACCACGCTTCCATTTTTAGCCACTGTTATATTTCACATAGATATTATTATTTCAAATCTAGATTAGCATGGTATAATAATAAAAAAGTCTTGATAAAACACCACTTAAACACATTACACTTTAGAGTAAAAATAGATTATTTCATATGTTACTTTCAAAGAAATTAGTGTCAAAATATAGTCTAGAATTACTAATACTATATGACGGTTTTATAAGTATGCACTTCACATTGAAATCATAATTTTGTATACGTAATGCATACATCTTCGATATTTTAAATGTTGAACTTTTATGATTGCCTATCTGCACTTTACTGATTCCATTTAAGAAGAATCCATCTTTTATATGTGCAAATAGTTAATTAAAATATGTATATATCGAATCGATATTTTTTTACTTACATCGATTACGATACAAAAATAATCATATATTTATTATAATACAATATTCAAACTATTACACAATTATTTTACGGTATCATTGGAAAAGTAATATGGTTGATCCATGAGAAGGGGTGGCACATGTGTTTACATCGCTATGAGTGGTACGATCCAATAGCTTGTCCGAAAAGCAAATCGAGAAGTCGATTGTTGAAATGGTAACGTTCGTAAATTGTCTGTCTCATTTTTTCTATTTTATCCCTCTCTCTCTCCCCAATTTTTTATGTATTTTTTATTTTATATAATAAAATATATACATAATACGATTTATTACGATTTATTTTAAATGATATTTTTATTTAGCAAACTAAACACACGAAGTAGTCAATTGGATGATACATTAGTATACGCATATTTATGAACAAATCCATTAAAAATACATTGAAAAAAGTAAAATAAACAATATTATTTTTATTTACGTATCTTATGCCTGCAATATTTTATTTAATATAAAATACAAATTAATTTAAATATTGCCTTTTTTTGCTTACAGTTTATGATGTTAATCATTACAAACAGTATGTCTGTGTTCAGTCCATTACACTAATTTGTTCAACAAATTACTAAGCATTAAGTGTACAATATTTTTCATATCATTGTATAAAGCTTGACTATGAAGGTTTCCTTTTTTTGTATTTATATGAAATAATATACATACATGATTTTTTGCTGAATATTTATAAAAAGAAAAATAATTTGGTTATAACTCTTAGTTACCAATTTAAAAGAAACTACCCTTAATTTAAAAAATATTAAAATATGTTCTTTTTATATAATATTATAAGACTATATCACTTAAGTTTATCTACATTTAAAAGAGTTTTATTAATAAATTTTATAAATAAGAAATAAATTTGATATTGGTAACCAAAGGTTATGTGTGTGTTTCACATATTCATCAAATAAATAAATGCAAAGAAAATGATCTTTAATGTTACTGGTAGTTTATAGAATAAAGCATTGAAATTTAATTTTTTAAGATTAATATTTTTAAATTAAATGAAAACATTAACGATGTTTAAACCTCAATAGGATTTACAACAATTGCATTCCTTTTCGCTTCTTTTGATTCTTCTTCCGGATGTTGTAAGTCATCCTGACCTCGAATTCTGATATTATGTTTTTCTTTATACTCATTTATTTCAATACCTTTTTTAGTTAATTGGTCATTCAAAGCTTCTATTACTTTAATCAACTAAAAATAATATAAACAATTAAAGTTATACAACAATAGAATATACTTTTATATAATTATATAAAAGTACATACTTTTATATAATTATATATAAAATGTTCTATATATTATAATATCATGTACATATAGAAACAATAAATTAAAAGATAAATGAATATTTATTAGGTAATCAAACCTGTTCTTTGTTTGTTACTAATGTGGGCATAACATCTTCGACAGTACGCTCACATAATACTCCTCCAATCATTCTATAACATTTCCTTTTAGGATCAACGTTTTTTAAAGTATCGATAACAATCCTAAAAAAAAATAAGTTATTATATTAACTATTTTTATATATATATATATATAATAATTTGTAAACATAGGTTAAAGTGCATACTTATGTTCATTTAATTCCATTTCCATTTCGGACAATTTATTGGCCATCATTCTTTGTTCATTTCGAAGTGTTTGAAATCCAGCGAATATTTCTTCATTTGATTTTCCACCTTTTGAAGATGTTTTTCCCGATTTTTTTTCGCTAGCCATATTAGGAGATCTAACCACAACTCAAAGAAACTGAACTAGCCTAGTAGTTTCCTAACCTATACGATCATCTTGAGAGATGCAAAAATTATGGTATGTCTTCATGTTCTCGAAATTTATCATTGCATTTAGAACAAGGCGTATTTTTATAATTCGACGTCATCGTATTTATCGTATTCATTAGTATCACCCATACATTTTTATGTAAATTGAAATAAATGAAGACAACGGAACTAGTATTTGTAAAGATTGTTTTGAAATTCTAAACAAAAAAAATTATTACCTAATCTGTTAATATTTGTTTTTTTTTTTTTTTATATTGTGTACATTTTTTTTCATATACTATATAAATAGTTTTAAAATATATTTAAAATAAAGTAAAAAGATATTTGCTATTATAAATATCATTTTATGTACCAATCGGAACTTAACAAATAGAGCAAATAGATAACAGGAAAAATTCCAAATTTTAATAATGTTTAATATACACTTATTGTACATTTTCAATTTTTTTTAATATAATATTATATACACATATACACCTAAAATGTCTAAAAGTAAATATTCTTTTGTTTATCAAAGTTATAATCTTGTCTCTTATACAAAGATAATAATACTGATAGGTCCAAATAAACTGTTATAAGCATCTGTACATCAAATGTATATTTCATCATTTATCGATACAATCACCACGCTCACACATAAATAAAATAATTTTATAAAAAAAAGTTCATACATTCCAAATACAACATATCCACAAATGCACAAGAGCACAAACTTACAGATAAACTTAAGTATTTTTTTAAGTACAGTCTAAATAATTTTTATACTCTACAATCTTATTCATAATACATTTTATAAACAACATGAGGCAAGCAATATATAATATTTAACATTAATGAATTAATTGTGATATGTAATTGTAAAAATAGCATCATTTCTAATTCGCACTAGATGTAAAATGCTTAAAATATTGTATTATACTATTAACAAGATATTTTTCCTTAGTTAGGAAAATTATTTGTCATGTTTGGAATGCAAAATACATCCATAGGGATAATACAATTTGTTTTTTGTATAAAAAATTCTTTGCCGTTAGGCCTATAATCCAAACATTATAAACTTGTGTATATATGAATATATACAAGCAGTGAAGCAAGCATGAAATAGATTTCTGCTTTTTATTTACATGTCTTCTCTTTTTTATATTTTGTATGAATAGATATCAGATGTTGTTTAAATGTGATTTTCCAGTCTTATGAAATTATATGTTGCCATAAATTCAACACATGATAGCAACAAATAAAGAAGTGCAAGTTTATACCTGCTTAGCACATATCTGGTATAAGAATACTATAACATTAGTCATGAAGTATTTGAAATGTTCATAATATATTTGGCTTTTCAAATCCCATTATGTATATATAAAGAATAAGTTACTATAATATCTAATCACAACTCACAAGAATATTCAAGGTACTAAAGTAAAAGAAATTTCTTGGTATAATTTAAAAAGAATGTAATGTGTATCTAAATTATCATTTTCATCATTAAACAATTTCATTATCAAAACAATTTAATGGCTTAACCTTGAAGTAATACTTTTAATTTGTTGAATAATTATTTTTGCTCATAGAATTAATTACATTTAGTAATTAATAAAACTTGTAAATTTCAAGTGACAATAATACTTTACTTATGATATTTTTACAGAAAAAAGTCTGTAATTTTAAATATAAATTAACTAGTATACAAAAATCTATAATTATTTTAATTATATTTTATATATTTATACAAGTCATCCATATTCAATTTACTTACAAGCAATGTTTGCTTGTATAAAAAGGAAAGTGCTTTCATACTAATATTATTCACATGTACACAATTTCATACAATGTACTTAAAATATATTTCTTATATAAACCGATGAAAAATTGATTAAAGATGCCTAAAAGATCTTCGATGAATAACTTATAGATTAAATGAGTATAACATAAATATAAAGTAAACTAGATTAAATATATAAAATTTTGTATAAAAGATATTTATAAATATTATTAAAAAAGAAAAAAAAAAGTAAAAAAAAAGTAATAGATATAAAAAGTAATAGATAATAAAAATGAGTATTGTATTTTATATCAATAGATAATGCTATCAATATGGCATCATCTAATAATGCAAGTAATATACGAAATTATGTATGCAAAAGTATGTGCATATATTTATGTATTAAAATATCTAAAGCTTTTATGGCCATGGAAATAAGTATTATCAATTTACTTGATAAATACTATATTACAAATAAAACTTGGTTTCAATTTATGACAATCAAATTGTTCATATATACTTTTCTTTTCAATGTTAAATATTTTAAAATTTGTGCATTTTTATGCTTTTTAAAATTTATGCAAATTCACATCCACTAATATGATAAGCACCTTGTAATAGGATGTCTAAAAAATGTTCAGTACTACTACACAGAAGTTTCTGAATTCAACCTCAAGAGAAACTTATTAGATTTAGGATGTGCAAGTTGTTCAGTGAGATGAAAATGCGGTAATCGATATGCTGTACACAAAAGTGCAATCTCACCTTGTCTTAACTGAAATTCACAACCATTTGCAAGAGGTCGTGATGGCAACTCACCTTCGCAGATTAAGGCCCAATGATGAGAATCCTTTTGTCTTTCTTTTTCATTAGAAAGAACAGGACTTGTCGTAAAAAAAGGTTCCAAAAATGCACGCGGTGCTGCATCTTGTGCTAAACATCTTGCAAAACGATTTAATATTGATTCTACAGAATGACGAGGTTGTTGACGTGTAACTCTTAAATATTTTTGTAAAGCTCTTGCCATAGATGGAAATACTGCCTGTGCAGCTTCCATTGGGTCCATAGGGCCAGGACCTGGCGTGGATTCAACTTCAGAATGTAATCGTTTGATATGAGCAAATGCTTCTTCCGCAGCAGTAATTAAGCGTGCTCTTCGTTTGCGTACTCTTCTTTCATAATCATGTTCTTCGTAAAAGCGGCCATTATGGCTAGAATCTCTACGTCGAGCTTGTGCAGCTAATACTGCTCTATCGCCGCTACCCCCACGTGACTGAACACCACTTGAAACACCTCCATCAACGTCATAAAATTTGAAACTTGATTGCTTTCGACTTGATTTAGAGACAGGTAAACGTTCCAAATATGGATTATAAATTGGAAAATCTGTATAATACCTTTCCAATACCCATACTGCTGCTCTTTGTATTGATAATTGTCCTATTGCATAAGATCTCGATTCACCATCTGGAGATCTCACAACCTATAATGGAACATTAAATTGAAGTATCAAATAAATACTTAAATCTATTATTTATTATGTATATATTAAATTCATAAATTCTCTATATACCTTAACATAAAATGTCGGTTGCAAATGACGAACTTCTATAAGTAGCACAGCAACATAGTGAATGAATAGCAATGTATCTGCAAGAGTACCCGCATAATTTACTAAACTTTTGTACTCTGTTATTTCACCATTCGCAGCAGTCTTAGCACTTTCTGTGACCTAAAATTATAAATTATATTAAGTTATAAAATTATATTGTAATTATAATTATAACAGTTTATTAGATGATCTAGTACTAAATCACATACCTGAACAACATAAAACAACCAATAAGTACAAATGCACAGCATTGTAAGAAGTAACACACCAGCTCTGAATAAAAATACACGTGGCATAGTAGCATTTTGTGGGCGTAGAAATACAGCCCAACTTCCAATAACTAATAGTACTAATTTAAAGGCTAATCCTAGCAATTGGCCTTTGCATTCTGCATTGCATGAAAGTAATTGTAATTTTTGTTGCATTGTTAATGCAGTTGTTGTATCAGGAAAAAATCCTAATTTAGGTAGTATGACCATTGCTATAGGACTTAAAAAAGCACATATTCCAAGTAACACAGCTATTATTGGAACAATATGTCGATTGCAGGTAGATCCGAATGAAGTGTCAGATTCATTTGGCCAATGAGTTACATCTTCAGTCGATTCTGACCTATCAGATGTATTGCCAGTTACAGCTGTAGTATTTTCTCCCCAATTTTCATCTTGAGGTAATATTTGTACTTCAATAACCTCTTGACCTAAGTTATCCACACTATCTCCACGTACATTAACTGTTGTTTGAAAAGGAGCCATTTCGTTTGTATTTATATTCTGTCTTTCTTTTCTTTGACTTCGACTACTCCTAATTACAAAAAAGAATCAAACATAGAATAAAATCATAAATTATCATGAGTTAATGCACGTTTACATCTGACATTATTATCTGGATATATGTATCATATACTGATTATAAAAATGAAATAACTGTTTAAATTGTAATAAAGAACTAACCTAAACTAAGAGAAATGTATGCCTTAATACATGATTGTTCAATATCATTTATATATTTGTTTTTCAACAAATATATAGTATTTACATATATTAAATATAAAATAATTATTTATATTAAGTTAAGATCTTGGAATCATTTCACAATAAAATTATCAAAGTAAAAAACTGAGAGAAGTTGATTCAATAGAACAAATTAGCCTACACCCAAAACTATATAATTAACTCATACAATTTCTATCAGTAAATTCGAATTAGTGATGAAATTGGTATTTACATCAGTTCGTAATAAAAATATGAAAATATATTGTTGACATTTAATACATAAATCTTAAGTAGAATCTTTTGATCGTTTATATTGTCACAGGCTATGTATTTTTTGACACAATTATTCATTTAATAAACTCTAGATGTAAACGTACTATTGAATATCATACATATCTTACTTCATGCTCAATAATTCAAACAATCACGATAAAATACAAATCATTCAAAATATTATAAAATAAATACAAAATAATAGAAGATAAAAAATATAAAAGTATACAACAATACAGTTGGTAAAGCGCTGATTAGCGCTAGCTTTTGAGGATCGGGATCGAAAATCCTGCAAGAGTTAATCGACTGCAGCGCCTCTAATTTTCAGAAAGAAAAGTACATCAAGATTCTTACGATACCTTGTAGTTCTGTGAGAGTGTTGTCGATGATGAGATTTGGTACTGTTGTTATATACTTTATGGTGTTTTTGCGAAGACCTGCTGTGCTGGCTATGGCTATGCTCGCTAGCCCCTGATTTTACGCTCTCCGTCTCCATTCCCCAGCATAGGTTACCGCTCTTGCATTACTCCATACGAGCATTCCCTTCTTTCCACGTGTATAAACGACAGGCACATTTACGGAATTCGTTAAAAAGTATAATTAAAATTTTATCTTAAGATCTTCAAATGACACATTATTGGCATTGAATCCTGAGATCGTTTTCTGTCCATAAATTTTCACATTTTAACATTTCGATGATTCGAATTTAATGAATCTATTTACGATGTTCTACCGTATAAGAATATTAAGTGCACTTATGATACAATTCCTTTACAAAGCTTTAAAAAATGACGCCGCCACGCCTAGCGTTTATCATTTCCATTCTTCTTCGCCTTCTTTTGAAACCACATTCTTAAGTAATCCCTAGAGATAAAATCTCTACGATATCTAGGGACTTAGACATATTCGATCAAATGGCGAAGAAATTCGAGTCAGCAGATTCTAGGGTCTAAAACTAGTGATAGTTCCATTATAAGTTATTTGACTTTTTTCTATCGTGTTCTTGTAAATATAAAAATAATTAGAAGACTTATCAAGTGTTTAATTTTGTAAGTGATTATTTATTTAAAACATTGCTAGATATTAATTTATAATCGATAAGAAGAAAATCTGAAATAATTTAATATTAAACGAAATATATGATACATTATTTTATATACTTTATTAGGTTACATTTGCAATTTCTTGTGTTTTGATACAAACCACCACAACCAACTCATTACATATAATCGCTCAATGAGACCATTAATTACAATAAACAACAATTAAAAAACATGGATATCTTAAAACTGTTTTTATCTAATTAGGCAGTGTTCTAGGTTTAAGATAGTCATATGATTTTGCTAATGAAGCTTATTGGTGTAACTTAGAATGTATATAAAAAGCATTTGGGTATAATTTTCAAGTAATTTCGTAGGTGAACACAATGTGATAGGCTCAATATTAATTAGTGTACAAAATATCATAAATTGGTTTTGGAAGATAATCACTGCATAAAGCATGCATTCGTTCTTGACGTGATACTGGAGTATACCTTTGCATTGGAAATGTTTTCAATACACTGTCTGTTAAAGCTCTAGTAACAGATGTTAAGTCTGCTTCAGGTCCTTGTGTATATTTTTCAAGAGCTAACATTTCTTTTTGGAATAATTCTTCCCCATATTCCTTACGTGTTTGAGGATCAAGCTGCATCCACATATCCCGAGCTTGTTCCAGTAATGAATTATTGTCTTTTAACCAAGCATTACCAGATACGTATTCTCCAGTTTCTACAATCACTACATCAACTCCCCATCTTCGCATTTCTAATCGAAGACAAGAACCCCATGCCTCAATAGCAGCCTGAACATGTTAAAAATATTGTATTCTAATCAACTTTTTAGTTTGATTTTTATTGTAACAAGTAAATTTCTAACATTACCTTGACTGCACAATAAATGCCTCTTACAGGACTTGGTATGCGAGCTAAGAGACTACTCACTATTACAACACGTCCTCTTGATCTTCTGACCAATGGTAAAAATACCTATAACAATTATAAATATATATAAAAATATTTATATTATAAATAAACTAATATTATTACCTGTGTCAATCGGGCTAGACCAATAAAGTTAATGTCTATACTTCGTTTTAAAACCAAAGGAGGTATCCATTCACATTCACCTAATGTTACCCATGCTGCTGCATGCACTAATGCCCATAATCCTAAGTTGGTTCATTGTTTAATAAAATATAAAATTTAATTATTTTATTGCATTTTTTAAACAAAGAAAGATTCATTTATTATACCTGGTGCTTCATCTGGTAAATTTTCATTCACATATAGAAAGATTGAATGTATATCGTGTTCACTAGTAATATCAAGTTGAAATACATGTAATCTTCCAGATGCATCTTGTTTTAATTTTTTCATTGTTTCTTCAGAGTCATCTTTATTATTAAATCCAGCAAACACTGTGAAACCCTGTGATAAATAACAGTGCTTTGTTAAATAATACTATCAATAATAACAATACTATTGAATTTTTAAACTGATGAATACCATACCAAGTCATCTAATTGTTTAGCCAAAGTATATCCAACTCTTGAATCACACCCTGTTACAAGCACTGCCTTTCCCGCTGCAGTAACCTATTATGTATATAATTTTTCGGTCCATGATTTTTCACTATCGTATTATTAAATATACACGCATGAGAAGTTCTAAAAGACTGCATTGTTATACCAATATATTATGAGTATACAATTATATACAAAAAAAAGAAAAATCTTTATGAAGTATCCCAATGGGAATAGTATGCAATTTAATAGCCTAATCAATTTAATATTACACAAAAAAGGTTAAAAATTTTAATGGCAAGATTTTTTAAGAAATTTGTACTCTAGAATAAAAATTCTTTGCTGATTTGATTAATTATATGTATTTGAAGTTATTATTTAAAGTTATTAATATCAAAAACATTTACTGTTTCATTAAAAAGATATTGACAATAGAAATGTATTGTGATAATAGATAAATTTATTATGTAAGTTATCATTTAATGAGAATATATGAAGATATAAATCATTTGAAATAGTGATTATTTTTAATGCAGTGTATTTGCTATGTTTTTATTATATAGGCATGATATGAATGACTCACCTTTAAATTATGGTAAAATAATGTAGAACTCACTGATATCACTAACAAAAGTAAGAACAGTGCAAAACTAGATGTTTGTGAAATACCAAAAATATTTAATATTGTTGCCAGAATTACTGCAACTGCATGTGAAAATGCGATTGGTAATAAACATCTTTCAGCTAACTCCCAAGTTTGACTATCATCTGATTCTTTATTAACACTTGGCATTTTTTTGTTATTTTTTAGAATATCCTAATTAAATTTAATTCTTTCCATCCAGATACAGCTTATGGCTCATTTAAGAGCCTCAACTGAGCTAAGCCTGGGCTAACTTTAATCTTAAGACAGTATCTAGTCTTGTTGGTCTAAATTTAGTTGCAGTGCCGTGTCCTAAGTTCACAAGTCCTAGTCAAATTTGATACCCGATCTAAAAATAAATTATATTTGATTTGTCTAAATCTGAGTTTTGTTTAATTTTTCATATAATTTTTTAATTTACTAATATTATTTAATTTTATTATTAACTTAATAATATTTTGAAGTAAGTATAAATACAAACATTGTTTTTTATATTCGAAATATAAAATATTTCAATATATCATATATGTATACTTGGAAACATTTAATTAATAAATATAATCAATATAAATGAATTGATAAATTTATCTAACTTGATATTTTATATATAGTTGTTACTTTATTAGACATTCTTAACGTATATATTATTCTATACGTATATATCGTTATTTTTTTTTAATTAAAAATTTGATAAATAATTGAAATGTTATATGAAATATAAGTATAAAAGCATAAATCGTGAAAATGTATCAATAGTAATACTTGATTGTTAACATTATAAATATAATTGGAAATGCAATATTTTTGTTGATATATTTAAAAAAAAAGAAAAAAAAAAAAAAAAAAAAAAAAAAAAAAAAGAAAAAAAAAGAAAAGAGTTTTTTTTTAGATTAACGATAATCTAATATTTGTAAAATAATAACGAATTAAATAAACATATATAAGAGCAGATATATTATTTAGAAGTTTTTATTAGCACAATTCTTTGATAGTAATATTTATATAAAGTTTCATCCATAAACAGTGATATAGTTCGTCCGCCCGAAGTAAAAATATGTAGTCTACTGTAGGGTAGGTTATTGATTTCTGTCTAGGTGCCATGTTGGTAGTGAATACGGTTGGGGGTGTCTCTTGAGTGTATATATATCGCAGCAGTCTGCAAGGAGTATAAATAGGAGGGGTAGTTGCACCATTGACCCAGTGTTGAGTTGACACACAGTCAGTTCAGTCACTCAAGCGTTATCGTTAAACATTGCCGTCTTCTACATTTTTTATTCTTTCATGTGAATCGCTAATGCTATACTAAAATTCGTAAAGAACCAAATTGATCCAATACAATCCTAAAACACTGCCCTTTCGTACTTACGTTTAAACCATACGAATTTTTATTCGAACCACATCAGTACTTATATAGTGCTTTAATATAACAACGTTTGTAAACGTTTATAGTTAATAGTATTGCGTAAATGTAAACTCGATTGCATTTCATTTAAGGATATAAGTGCATTGTCCAACAAATGTGCAACGAGAATCAGGCCTTATAAGTGTCAATTTAAACAAAAAAAAAAGTGAATTTCTGCTCTATCAAAACCATTGTTTTTATTCATTATTGAAAAATTGGAATAAGGCAATTTTTTCGAAAACGTATTTGAAAAAATTATTGTGAATCTATTATTTACAATTTGAAGCAACATGTCAGAGACAGCAGGGATAGTACAAGGATTGGGTAATCCATATAAGATAGTCGATCATGCAAGAGAAAGAAGAAAGGGTATCACTGCCTCTTCTTTAAAAGATTTAACTAATATTGCTCGAAATCGCTTGGCTTTACCACCAGATGCAAATCTTACAATTGTATTGGAGCAAGATGGTAAGAGTACATTATTATTGTATAGAGCATATCTTAAAATTTTGTTCTAAATTTAAATTTATTTTTAATGGTTAAGGTTTGGTTAACTTTGTATTTAGGAACCGAGGTAGATGATGAAGAATATTTTGCAACTTTGGAAAGAAACACCAGTCTAATGGTTTTATATGGAGATCAGAAATGGATTGCAGCAGGTAGTAGCAAAACTGCTTCTCGTTATATTGTTGTGGATGATGTGGACAACATAGAAGGCACTTCAAGAAGTACCGAAATCAGACGTCGACGTCCTCCAATAGAACCATTGGTTTCATCGTTACATGATGATCCATCACATATTTCATTACTTGGTGGAAATGATTTAGAACTGCTCAGTGATATGGATCCTGACAGCTTAGCTGATATAGTACCTGACAGGTCTGTGTTTAAATTTTATAAATCTATAAGAATTTCGTCATGAACATTTCTTATCTTCTCTTTTGCCATTTATTTTAGGATTTTCCTTGAGCAATTGAAGGAAGCATCTGGTCGATTTCTCGCAGAAAAACGACAAGCACAGGAGTCAATGGCTCTTCTTCAGATTTATGCAAGTGGTGGAGAAATGGAGCGAGCGTAGGCCATGTGGGGGGTGGGCGCCCTCACATTGGCTAATATGTATCGAGTTAGGCGTCGTATTTTCTATAAAGGTCGCCAATTACAACAAACTTTAATCCTTCTTTGGAATTGAGCCCATACAACATTTACTTGCAAGCCTCAATTGGAGCAAGCAAAAGATCATTGTACTACAGCAAAAAATGAAAAAATCTATGGATTAAGGATTTACAATTCTTTTCCATATAAAACCTGTTTACCAGGGTTGTTTTGAAGAAAGTGAGATGATAAAGAAATACGTACAGATACACAAATAATTCTATTTGACTACAAATGATTTATGGAGTATTTGAAAATATTTATTCAGTCCAAAATTATCAAATTTAATAACCAAAGATAAACAAAATCGTGCTTATATATCTCATGAGTTAAATATTGTATAATTAGATCAGATTTTATCTTATGTTTTTGTTAATATATATATTATTAACTCAAAAATAGATACTTTGGACATATGTTAAGTTTAGTATGTGGCATATGGAATTGCTTTAATACAAAATATGATTATAATACAAATATATAAAGTACTTAGCCATTAAATAATCTGAACATATTTGATAAGAAAAAATAATGATGTCAAAGAAGGTATTCCGTCACGATGTTATCATATCAGTATTAGCACAAGAATATGTTTTATTTATGTATTTTATGTAGATATATCCATACTGAACTTATGTTCAACGAAGATTGATGGAATATTTAAGACTGAATTTATAGGAAAACCGATTGCATCCCCATTAAAATCACCAATTCATTGAACACTAGATGTAGTGATGTATTAGAAAACAAAACAATATCAATCCTTTGATACCAAACGAAGTTGTGCATTTGATAAAAAAATCAACAGAAAATAAAGAAAATAGACAGGTGTTCCTGAAAAGATTATACATATGCACAATTAGTAGATGAGCTTCATGGTACTAACTGTTCTTCATTTGTAATAAGCAAAATAATTTTTAAATATTTAAACAAATTGTTACTATTGCAATTACATTATGTTGTATTTTACATTACACTATATGTAAAAATTGAATTACGCTATATTTTAAAAAGAAAGAAAGGAGAGAACAGTGAATACAATGTGTATGTCTACTCTTTACAGGTACTCCATATTTAAATATCGTGACATTCTTTGATATATATATCTTAACATACATATGCAGAATTTTAGTGTTTACATTGTTATCCTTACAATAAACGTCTAATTTATGTCATGCAAAACTAGTCAATGCAACGATCAGTATAAGGATATTTATTACTTGGTAATATATAGATACATCACTAAAGCAAACTGCATTTGTTGTGTATTAGAATTATTTTAATTTCTAATAAATTAAAAGGAATATTATTCATACTTGAATTTTTTAGGTATGATAGTATATAATTAATATATTGAATAGACTGCCAATTACAAGTGACACACATTAGTGCTCAATATATTGTATTTAATGATTGTTTTTAATATTTGCATTCAATGCAATTCTGAATAACTTTATTATCTTCAGTCTATAGTATTATTATAAATATATTTTATTAACAAGGATATATTAACAAATGAACAAACAACTTATGTTTTAATAGAATGTAAAAAACGCGTATTTATAAGTTCATACAGAGCGTTAGATGCATTTTTAGATTTATTAGATGCATTACGCAATTGACAAACCGCCTCTTGTAAGACAAGTTCGCTTCTTAATAATTGTCTGTTGACAGCTGATAATTCTTGAACATCATTAACAACTGTTCCTTCTGTCATCTGAATTATATCTTTATCCAATGTTTCATTACATTCACCTATATAAAACATGAAAGTAACATTTTTTATTTGCATTACATTATTATCGTTATTATTTAAAATAGATAATATTTCATAAAAAATAATTTTTTCTCTTTATAAATATACAATGTATCATTTATACTATATATACATTTAAAGTATATACATAACAGGATAATGTTCTGCTTGTGAGTAAAACAAATTTTAGGTGCTAAATGAAATGGATCATAATCCATTAAATTCTTACTTCAGTAAAAAAATTGCATTATCGATAAAAATGTTTCTGCATCAAAAATATTATATACAATACTGTGTTTTAGCTATAGGGATGCATATTGTACTACTATAATATTAATGAAATATGATGTTATTAAAAGCATCTGTTTTACATTCTTTCTGTAACCAAAACCTGTAGGATATTAATGTATTTCTAAAAACATAATTATTCAGCCTTATCAAATAAAAAATCTTTGTATTACTTACGTAGTTTTTTATGAAGCAAACTATTATATTTAATGCTGCTTTTTTTGGATTTTAATGTTTTTACTTCTGCATAAGGTGGGCAAGTCATAGCATCAACTGCTCCACTGATACTGCTCAGACTTGTACCATCTATAAATATGGTATATATTACTTAAATTTACTATGTATAAAAATTATTATTTGAAATACCTTCATCAGATTCAGGAGCTTCGCCAGTAATAATCGTGCCACAATAATTTGGTGTACGTACAGAGGGAAATCCTATGCCCTGAAATTTAAAAAATGAAATATATATATACATATATACACATATACACAAATATACATATACCATATTATTTTTTAAATCATTTAAATACTATAAGAATAAATATACCATAGTGATACTAGCAGTATCATCATCTGATTCCGGTGCCTCTCCTGAGATAACTACAGCTTTCAAGTCCATTTTTCTATAAAATCTAGAAATTAATATATATTCTTTTTTCTTTTATAATTAAATTTTAATCGGTTTTTGAGTTTAGTAATTTTAAAAACATTAAAACAAAAAATATAATACAATAAAAAAATTCAATAACGCCATAACAAATAATCATATACGCAAAATATATAATAGTAATATTTTTTTAGGTTATGGTTGACGTATATTTTAAATTTCTAAATAAACAGAATATATTTCGATAGTAGGTTATAATGCTACGTTTGCTTTTTACACTTAATATTATATATATCTAATATTATTTTGTATTTTTTTTTACTTGAAGGAAAATTATTGTTTTAAAAGAGTTAAGTCTAGGAGGACTATGAAAGCGCATGTTTACCGTTAAAAGAAGTTAACCAAATTTTATGACATTTAATAAAAAAGAGCTGACCACAACCTTCCGCACGTAGCGTATGTGATTTCGTGATAGATATAGATAAAATATGCATTAGACATATAAAAGGGGAACATTCTCCCCACTATAAGCCCATTGCGATGGTATATAAATAACTTAATTTAAAAAACTCTACTGCGTAATTTAATAACCGAGTTAGTGTGTAATAGACATTTTTGTATATAATAAAATTTTTTGGAAAAAAAATGAAAATAGCAATATTAAAGAAATTAAAACGTGTCAGTCCATTTTTCGAAGAAATTAATTTATAATTCAATTATATCTAGAGTGTTTATCTAACAATATATACATTACAAAGTAAAGTGAAAATACATTAATGTTTAGTTACAATTCGTAAGAAAAATTTTTAAAAATGATTGAAATATGCAGCCATTCGCTCGATAGTACTATCGCTATATGATCTAAATTTAAATTTCCATATATAACAAGTACTATTGACCCAGGTCTCACCACGTGGAGGTTGCTGCAAATGGAGACCCACGGGCTTACGGTGACTCTACTCTAAAATCCGCGTTCCGCGATACCGATCCGCGATACCTTTCCGCTTCAATGCACTGGCTTCTTAACTAACAGGGTATGCGTAGCTTAGCTACAGCACACCTCTTACAGATAGCTCCACCATTTGCACCGTCCACTTCAGACATAACGGATTATTAAGCACATTCGAATTCGTGCTTTCCGAATATCGAACAAACAAAGCGCACTCCTTAAAAATACTAATCGCGTCGCGACACTCACATGTGTGTTATAATTACGTAGATTCTACTGTTAAACCGAAATTCGCGAAGTACCCCCATCGACGATTGAAGAAATCAAACGAAGTCCACGGTAGGACCTTTAATCGCGCCCGAACACCCACGCAAGTGTTAGAAAAACGGTGACTCTAATCTAAATTCGCGTTTTCGATACGAACAATCAAACGAAATATAATCGCGCCCGAGAACACCCACGCCTGTGCCCGCCGACACGCGCGCCAGTGTTCTTCCTATCCTTCCCGTATTCGCGCGTAGAAATCGATGATGAATCCTGGCATGCGACGAATCATCCAGCCGCTGATGAACCTATCCCTCGATGACCTATACTGTAAAAGAAAAAAATAAAGAGGAAATAAAAGAACAAAAAAATATATAAGATAAAATAATATATATATGCATATATAAAATACAAATAGAAAATAAATATATATAAATAGATAAGAGACCTAGAAAAAGAAACGAAAAGAGAAGCAGCATGTATCATTTCATAGGTCCTACCTGAAACATATAAATCATAATTAATTAGAATATATTAAAAACATAATTAAAACCATAATTAAAAACATAAATAAACACATAATTAGAAATATAAATAAAAACATAATTAAAAGCATATATAACACATAATTAAAAACATAATTAAAAAGAAACATCATAAATAATTATTAAGAAAACATAATTGAAACAGAAAAATATGAGATAGAAAAGAGAGCCGGAAAAAGAAAAGAGAGCCCCAGAAAGAGAAGAATTGAGAGCCCCAAAAAGATAAGACAAGAAAAACAATTCTATATGATGCTGAGACAGCAACCCGCACAGAAGCCCTCACCCACAGGCCCCACCCGTGGGTCCCACCCGATATATATAAATGATATTTAATGAGAGTAAATAAGAATAAATAGAAATGACAGTGGACATAAAAGAGAGATAGAAAAATTTCCTTTCCGTTTCTCCGAGAAATTATTGTACAATAGATTTCTGCCATATTTCTTCTATTGAAGTATTATTAGCGATATAAAGGGGAAAAATATTAATGTTCAGTTGGAATTAGATTAAAAAGATATTGAAAAAATAAAAAAATATGCAGCCATTCGCTCAGTAATACTTGCGTTAAAGAACTTATAATTAGTGTATGCAAGTAATACCGACCCAGGTCTCACTACGTGGAAGTTGCTGCAAATGGAGACCCACGGGCTTACGGTGACTCTACTCTAAAATCCGCGTTCCGCGATACCGATCCGCGATACCTTTCCGCTTCAATGCACTGGCTTCTTAACTAACAGGGTATGCGTAGCTTAGCTACAGCACACCTCTTACAGATAGCTCCACCATTTGCACCGTCCACTTCAGACATAACGGATTATTAAGCACATTCGAATTCGTGCTTTCCGAATATCGAACAAACAAAGCGCACTCCTTAAAAATACTAATCGCGTCGCGACACTCACATGTGTGTTATAATTACGTAGATTCTACTGTTAAACCGAAATTCGCGAAGTACCCCCATCGACGATTGAAGAAATCAAACGAAGTCCACGGTAGGACCTTTAATCGCGCCCGAACACCCACGCAAGTGTTAGAAAAACGGTGACTCTAATCTAAATTCGCGTTTTCGATACGAACAATCAAACGAAATATAATCGCGCCCGAGAACACCCACGCCTGTGCCCGCCGACACGCGCGCCAGTGTTCTTCCTATCCTTCCCGTATACGCGCGTAGAAATCGATGATGAATCCTGGCATGCGACGAATCATCCAGCCGCTGATGAACCTATCCCTCGATGACCTATACTGTAAAAGAAAAAAATAAAGAGGAAATAAAAGAACAAAAAAATATATAAGATAAAATAATATATATATGCATATATAAAATACAAATAGAAAATAAATATATATAAATAGATAAGAGACCTAGAAAAAGAAACGAAAAGAGAAGCAGCATGTATCATTTCATAGGTCCTACCTGAAACATATAAATCATAATTAATTAGAATATATTAAAAACATAATTAAAACCATAATTAAAAACATAAATAAACACATAATTAGAAATATAAATAAAAACATAATTAAAAGCATATATAACACATAATTAAAAACATAATTAAAAAGAAACATCATAAATAATTATTAAGAAAACATAATTGAAACAGAAAAATATGAGATAGAAAAGAGAGCCGGAAAAAGAAAAGAGAGCCCCAGAAAGAGAAGAATTGAGAGCCCCAAAAAGATAAGACAAGAAAAACAATTCTATATGATGCTGAGACAGCAACCCGCACAGAAGCCCTCACCCACAGGCCCCACCCGTGGGTCCCACCCGATATATATAAATGATATTTAATGAGAGTAAATAAGAATAAATAGAAATGACAGTGGACATAAAAGAGAGATAGAAAAATTTCCTTTCCGTTTCTCCGAGAAATTATTGTACAATAGATTTCTGCCATATTTCTTCTATTGAAGTATTATTAGCGATATAAAGGGGAAAAGTATTAATGTTCAGTTGGAATTAGATTAAAAAGATATTGGAAAAATAAAAAAATATGCAGCCATTCGCTCAGTAATACTTGCGTTAAAGAACTTATAATTAGTGTATGCAAGTAATACCGACCCAGGTCTCACTACGTGGAAGTTGCTGCAAATGGAGACCCACGGGCTTACGGTGACTCTACTCTAAAATCCGCGTTCCGCGATACCGATCCGCGATACCTTTCCGCTTCAATGCACTGGCTTCTTAACTAACAGGGTATGCGTAGCTTAGCTACAGCACACCTCTTACAGATAGCTCCACCATTTGCACCGTCCACTTCAGACATAACGGATTATTAAGCACATCCGAATTCGTGCTTTCCGAATTTCGAACAATCAAAGCGCACTCCTTAGAAATACTAATCGCGTCGCGACACTCACGTGTGTGTTATAATTACGTAGATTCTACTGTTAAGCCGAAATTCGCGAAGTACCCCCCTCGAAATATCGAAAAAATCAAACGAAGTCCACGGTAGGACCTTTAATCGCGCCCGAACACCCACGCGTGTGTTAGAAAAACGATGATTCTACTCTACAATTCGCGTTTTCGATTCGAACAATCAAACGTAATATAATCGCGCCCGAGAACACCCACGCCTGTGCCCGCCGACACGCGCGCCAGTGTTCTTCCTATCCTTCCCGTATTCGCGCGTAGAAATCGATGATGAATCCAGCGATGTACCATTCGGCCGGAGATGAACCTATCCCTCGATGATCTATCCTGAAAAAAAAGAAGCTAAGGAGAAAATAAGAGAAAGCAAAAATATATATAAAATAAAACATAATATATACATAGATTATAAATAGAAAATAAACATATATAAATAAATAAGAAAGCTAGAGAAAGAAACAAAAAAAGAGCAGCTCTGAATGATGCTGAAACAGCAGACAGCACCATTCTATGGATCCTACCTAAGACCTATAAATCAGAATTAATAACAATATATTAAAAACGTAAATAAAACATAATTAAAACATAATTAGAAACATAATTAGAAAAATAATTAGAAACATAATTAAAAACATAATAAAAAACATAATTGGACACATAATTAAAAATATAATTAAGATAAACAACATAAATAAATAATAAGAAAACATAATTAAAAGTAAATAACATATTAATAAAAAAATTGAGAACATATTCGAAACAGAAAAATATGAAATAGAAAAGAGAGCCGGAGAACGAAAAGAGTGCCGGAGAATGTAAAGAGAGCCAGAGAACGAAAAAAGAGCCCCAGAAAGAGAAGAAAAGAGAAGCAGCTCAACAAGATCCTGAGACAGGAGCCCGCACAGAAGCCCTCACCCATTGGCCCCTCCAATGGGTTCCATCCGAGACTATAAATCATAATTAATAAGAGTATATTAATGACATAATTAAAAAAGAAAAATATGACGGAAAACAGAGCCGCAGAAAGATAAGAAAAGAGAAGCAGCTTGACAAGATGCTGAGATTGTAACCCGCACAGAGGCCCACACCCATGAGCCCCTCCCATGGGTCCCACCCTATATATATAAATTATATTTAATGAGAGTAAATAAGAATAAATAGAAATGATAGTGGACATAAAAGAGAGATAGAAAAATTTCCTTTTCGTTTCTTCGGGAAATTATTGTACAATAGATTTCTGCCATAATTCTTCTTTTGAAGTATTATTAGCGATATAAAGGGGAAAAATATTAATGTTCAGTTGGATTTAGATTAAAAAGATATTGGAAAAGTAAAGAAATATGCAGCCATTCGCTCGGTAATACTTGCATTTAAAAATTTACAATTAAACTTTGCAAGTATTAACGACCCAGGTCTCACTACGTGGAAGTTGCTGCAAATGGAGACCCACGGGCTAACGGTGATTCTAATTTACTCTAAAATCCGCGTTCCGCGATACCGATCCCTTATGCCTTCCGCTTCGGACATCTAGGGCGACTTAGCTAACAGGAGGTATATAGCCTTAGCTACAGGGACCCCACTTACAGAGAGCTTTACCGTTCGACACACTCGCCTCGGGCATAACGGATTATTATGCACATCTGAATTCGTGCTTCCGAATTTCGAACAATCAAAGCGCATTAATCGCGTTCACGACACTCACGTGTGTTATGATTACGTAGATTCTACTGTTCTATCCAAATTCGCGAAGTAATCTAATAGAAATGTTGAAAAAATAAAACAAAGTCCCCGGTAGGACTTTTAATCGCGCACGCGAACATTTACGTGTGTGTTAGAATAACGGTGACTCTAAGTTGAAATCCAAAGTGACATAAGTTAACCGGTATTATGACTCTCGATGATATTTGATCGAGGGATTTTCCCCCGCTTACAAATAACATGATCGTCATAATGTCGATCAGCTACATGTACTGCACTACTAGGTGACACCGTTCGCGCACCCCGAATTTCAACACTAAACGGAAGTCCATGATAGGACTTTTAATCGCGCCCGGACACCCACGCAAGTGTTCGGAAAACGGTGACTCTACTCTAAATAAACTAATCGAATATTCGAGCAAACAAAACGAAGTCCCCGGTAGGACTTTTAATCGCGCACGCGAACACTCACGTGAGTGTTAGAATAACGGTGACTCTAAGTTGAAATCCAAAGTGACATAAGTTAACCGGTATTTTGACTTTCGATGTTATTTGGTCGGGGGATTTTCCCCCGCTTACAAATAAGAGGATCGTCATTACATCGGCTAGCTACATGTACAGCACTACAAGGCAAGCCGTTCGCGCACCCCGAATTTCAACACTAAACGGAAGTCCATGGTAGGACTTTTAATCGCGCCCGGACACCCACGCAAGTGCTCGGAAAACGGTGACTCTACTCTAAAAAAAAACGCGTTCGCGAGGTAATCTAATCGAATATTCGAGCAAATGAAACGAAGTCCCCGGTAGGACTTTTAAGTCGCGTACATTCACGTGAGTGTTAGAAAAACGGTGACTCTACTCTAAATTCGCGTTTTCGATACGAGCAATCAAACGAAGTTTAATCGCGCCCGAGAACACCCACGCTTGTGCACGCCGACACGCACGCCAGTGTTCTTCCTATCCTTCCCGTATTCGCGCGTAAAAATCGATGATGAATCGGTGATACAGACCGGAGAAAACGAAGAAACGGAGAAGATATGAGAAAGAAAAGAAAAGATAGACGAGACCCTCGCGCACATCACAATATTGCTCGATGATGCCTCGATGATCCCTGAAAAATAAGAACAGAAAGAAACAAAATATGAGATATAAAAGAGATCTAGAGAAAGAAAAGCAATCAATAAAAGCAATAGCAGCTAGCATAGAAGCCCATACCCATTAATTTTTAATCGCGAGTGTTAGAAAACCAGTAACTGTATTCCAAAAATCGCATTTGCGAGATAAATCGAATTCACTTACATATAAAACGAAGTCCCCCATAAGACTTTTATCTGCACTGTGAACATCCGCCGACGTTCTTCCTATTCTCCTCGTATTCGCGTGTAAAAATCGATGATGAATCGAGCCATGCAACGATGTTTCCTACCGTAGATGAATCCATTCCTCGATGATCTATATTGGAAAAGGAGAAGCTAAGGAGAAAATAGATTATAAATAGATTATAAATAGAATATAATAGAAAATAAATATATATAAAAAATAATAAGAATATATTAATGACATAATTAAAAACATAAATACATAATTAAAAAGAAATAACATAATTAAATTCTGAAAAGACATGATAAAAAGAAATAACATAATTAAATTCTGAAAAAACATAATAAAAAGAAATAACATAATTAAATTCTGAAAAGATATGATAAAAAGAAATAACATAATTAAATTCTGAAAAGACATGATAAAAAGAAATAACATAATTAAATTCTGAAAAGACATAATAAAAAGAAATAACATAATTAAATTCTGAAAAGACATGATAAAAAGAAATAACATAATTAAATTCTGAAAAGACATAATAAAAAGAAATAACATAATTAAATTCTGAAAAGACATGATAAAAAGAAATAACATAATTAAATTCTGAAAATACTTAATAAAAAGAAATAACATGTTAATAAAATAATTAAAAACATAATTACAGAAGAAAAATATTTGATAGAAAGGAGAATTGCAGAAAGATCAGAAAATAGAAGCAGCTCTGCACGATGCTGAAAAAGAAACCCGCATTATTTCGGGGATCCAACCTAAGACCTATAAATAATAATTAATAAGAAAATATTAATAATATAATTAAAAACATAATCAGAAACATAAATACATAATTAAGAAGAAATAACATAATTAAATTCTGAAAATCATAATGAAAATAAATAACATATTAATAACATAATTAAAAACATAATAAAAAAAAAAATATCAGATAGAAAAGAAAGTTACAGAAAGATAAGAAAATACAAGCAGCTCTAGACGATGCTGAGACAGCAACCCGCACAGAGGCCCACACCCATGGCCCCATCACATGAGTCCCACCCGAGACTTATAAATCATAATTAATAAGAGTTAATAAGTATGAAAACTATGAAATAGGAAAGAGAGCCCCAGGAAGAGAAAAAAAGAGAAGCAACTCTATAAGATGCTGAGACAGCAACCCGCACAGAGGCCCACACCCATGAGCCCCTCCCATGGGTCCCACCCGAGATTTATAAAGGATAATTAATGAGAGTAAAGAAGAAAAAATAGAAATGACAGTGGACATTAAAGTGTGATAGAAAAATTTCCTTTTCGTTTCTTTGAGAAATTATTGTACAATAGATTTCTGCCATAATTCTTCTTTTGAAGTATTATTAGCGATATAAAGGGAAAAAATATTAATGTTCAGTTGGAATTAGATTAAAAAGATATTGGAAAAATAAAAAAATATGCAGCCATTCGCTCGGTAATACTTGCATTTAAAAATTTACAATTAAACTTTGCAAGTATTAACGACCCAGGTCTCACTACGTGGAAGTTGCTGCAAATGGAGACCCACGGGCTTACGGTGACTCTACTCTAAAATCCGCGTTCCGCGATACCGATCCGCGATACCTTTCCGCTTCAATGCACTGGCTTCTTAACTAACAGGGTATGCGTAGCTTAGCTACAGCACACCTCTTACAGATAGCTCCACCATTTGCACCGTCCACTTCAGACATAACGGATTATTAAGCACATTCGAATTCGTGCTTTCCGAATATCGAACAAACAAAGCGCACTCCTTAAAAATACTAATCGCGTCGCGACACTCACATGTGTGTTATAATTACGTAGATTCTACTGTTAAACCGAAATTCGCGAAGTACCCCCATCGACGATTGAAGAAATCAAACGAAGTCCACGGTAGGACCTTTAATCGCGCCCGAACACCCACGCAAGTGTTAGAAAAACGGTGACTCTAATCTAAATTCGCGTTTTCGATACGAACAATCAAACGAAATATAATCGCGCCCGAGAACACCCACGCCTGTGCCCGCCGACACGCGCGCCAGTGTTCTTCCTATCCTTCCCGTATTCGCGCGTAGAAATCGATGATGAATCCTGGCATGCGACGAATCATCCAGCCGCTGATGAACCTATCCCTCGATGACCTATACTGTAAAAGAAAAAAATAAAGAGGAAATAAAAGAACAAAAAAATATATAAGATAAAATAATATATATATGCATATATAAAATACAAATAGAAAATAAATATATATAAATAGATAAGAGACCTAGAAAAAGAAACAAAAAGAGAAGCAGCATGTATCATTTCATAGGTCCTACCTGAAACATATAAATCATAATTAATTAGAATATATTAAAAACATAATTAAAACCATAATTAAAAACATAAATAAACACATAATTAGAAATATAAATAAAAACATAATTAAAAGCATAATTAAACACATAATTAAAAACATAATTAAAAAGAAACATCATAAATAATTATTAAGAAAACATAATTGAAACAGAAAAATATGAGATAGAAAAGAGAGCCGGAAAAAGAAAAGAGAGCCCCAGAAAGAGAAGAATTGAGAGCCCCAAAAAGATAAGACAAGAAAAACAATTCTATATGATGCTGAGACAGCAACC
Source organism: Vespa velutina (assembly GCF_912470025.1). Classification (NCBI taxonomy): domain Eukaryota; kingdom Metazoa; phylum Arthropoda; class Insecta; order Hymenoptera; family Vespidae; genus Vespa; species Vespa velutina. The sequence goes on from NC_062195.1 coordinate 3,991,524, forward strand.
CGCACAGAAGCCCTCACCCACAGGCCCCACCAGTGGGTCCCACCCGATATATATAAATGATATTTAATGAGAGTAAATAAGAATAAATAGAGATGACAGTGGACATAAAAGAGAGATAGAAAAATTTCCTTTTCGTTTCTTCGAGAAATTATTGTACAATAGATTTCTGCCATAATTCTTCTTTTGAAGTATTATTAGCGATATAAAGGGGAAAAATATTAATGTTCAGTTGGATTTAGATTAAAAAGATATTGGAAAAGTAAAGAAATATGCAGCCATTCGCTCGGTAATACTTGCATTTAAAAATTTACAATTAAACTTTGCAAGTATTAACGACCCAGGTCTCACTACGTGGAAGTTGCTGCAAATGGAGACCCACGGGCTAACGGTGATTCTAATTTACTCTAAAATCCGCGTTCCGCGATACCGATCCCTTATGCCTTCCGCTTCGGACATCTAGGGCGACTTAGTTAACAGGAGGTATATAGCCTTAGCTACAGGGACCCCACTTACAGAGAGCTTTACCGTTCGACACACTCGCCTCGGGCATAACGGATTATTATGCACATCTGAATTCGTGCTTCCGAATTTCGAACAATCAAAGCGCATTAATCGCGTTCACGACACTCACGTGTGTTATGATTACGTAGATTCTACTGTTCTATCCAAATTCGCGAAGTAATCTAATAGAAATGTTGAAAAAATAAAACAAAGTCCCCGGTAGGACTTTTAATCGCGCACGCGAACATTTACGTGTGTGTTAGAATAACGGTGACTCTAAGTTGAAATCCAAAGTGACATAAGTTAACCGGTATTATGACTCTCGATGATATTTGATCGAGGGATTTTCCCCCGCTTACAAATAACATGATCGTCATAATGTCGATCAGCTACATGTACTGCACTACTAGGTGACACCGTTCGCGCACCCCGAATTTCAACACTAAACGGAAGTCCATGATAGGACTTTTAATCGCGCCCGGACACCCACGCAAGTGTTCGGAAAACGGTGACTCTACTCTAAATAAACTAATCGAATATTCGAGCAAACAAAACGAAGTCCCCGGTAGGACTTTTAATCGCGCACGCGAACACTCACGTGAGTGTTAGAATAACGGTGACTCTAAGTTGAAATCCAAAGTGACATAAGTTAACCGGTATTTTGACTTTCGATGTTATTTGGTCGGGGGATTTTCCCCCGCTTACAAATAAGAGGATCGTCATTACATCGGCTAGCTACATGTACAGCACTACAAGGCAAGCCGTTCGCGCACCCCGAATTTCAACACTAAACGGAAGTCCATAGTAGGACTTTTAATCGCGCCCGGACACCCACGCAAGTGCTCGGAAAACGGTGACTCTACTCTAAAAAAAAACGCGTTCGCGAGGTAATCTAATCGAATATTCGAGCAAATGAAACGAAGTCCCCGGTAGGACTTTTAAGTCGCGTACATTCACGTGAGTGTTAGAAAAACGGTGACTCTACTCTAAATTCGCGTTTTCGATACGAGCAATCAAACGAAGTTTAATCGCGCCCGAGAACACCCACGCTTGTGCACGCCGACACGCACGCCAGTGTTCTTCCTATCCTTCCCGTATTCGCGCGTAAAAATCGATGATGAATCGGTGATACAGACCGGAGAAAACGAAGAAACGGAGAAGATATGAGAAAGAAAAGAAAAGATAGACGAGACCCTCGCGCACATCACAATATTGCTCGATGATGCCTCGATGATCCCTGAAAAATAAGAACAGAAAGAAACAAAACATGAGATATAAAAGAGATCTTGAGAAAGAAAAGCAATCAATAAAAGCAATAGCAGCTAGCATAGAAGCCCATACCCATTAATTTTTAATCGCGAGTGTTAGAAAACCAGTAACTGTATTCCAAAAATCGCATTTGCGAGATAAATCGAATTCACTTACATATAAAACGAAGTCCCCCATAAGACTTTTATCTGCACTGTGAACATCCGCCGACGTTCTTCCTATTCTCCTCGTATTCGCGTGTAAAAATCGATGATGAATCGAGCCATGCAACGATGTTTCCTACCGTAGATGAATCCATTCCTCGATGATCTATATTGGAAAAGGAGAAGCTAAGGAGAAAATAGATTATAAATAGATTATAAATAGAATATAATAGAAAATAAATATATATAAAAAATAATAAGAATATATTAATGACATAATTAAAAACATAAATACATAATTAAAAAGAAATAACATAATTAAATTCTGAAAAGACATGATAAAAAGAAATAACATAATTAAATTCTGAAAAGACATAATAAAAAGAAATAACATAATTAAATTCTGAAAAGACATGATAAAAAGAAATAACATAATTAAATTCTGAAAAGACATAATAAAAAGAAATAACATAATTAAATTCTGAAAAGACATGATAAAAAGAAATAACATAATTAAAATCTGAAAAGAAATAATAAAAAGAAATAACATAATTAAATTCTGAAAAGACTTAATAAAAAGAAATAACATGTTAATAAAATAATTAAAAACATAATTACAGAAGAAAAATATTTGATAGAAAGGAGAATTGCAGAAAGATCAGAAAATAGAAGCAGCTCTGCACGATGCTGAAAAAGAAACCCGCATTATTTCGGGGATCCAACCTAAGACCTATAAATAATAATTAATAAGAAAATATTAATAATATAATTAAAAACATAATCAGAAACATAAATACATAATTAAGAAGAAATAACATAATTAAATTCTGAAAATCATAATGAAAATAAATAACATATTAATAACATAATTAAAAACATAATAAAAAAAAAAAAATATCAGATAGAAAAGAAAGTTACAGAAAGATAAGAAAATACAAGCAGCTCTAGACGATGCTGAGACAGCAACCCGCACAGAGGCCCACACCCATGGCCCCATCACATGAGTCCCACCCGAGACTTATAAATCATAATTAATAAGAGTTAATAAGTATGAAAACTATGAAATAGGAAAGAGAGTCCCAGGAAGAGAAAAAAAGAGAAGCAGCTCTATAAGATGCTGAGACAGCAACCCGCACAGAAGCCCTCACCCACAGGCCCCACCCGTGGGCCCCACCCGATATATATAAATGATATTTAATGAGAGTAAATAAGAATAAATAGAGATGACAGTGGACATAAAAGAGAGATAGAAAAATTTCCTTTCCGTTTCTCCGAGAAATTATTGTACAATAGATTTCTGCCATAATTCTTCTTTTGAAGTATTATTAGCGATATAAAGGGGAAAAATATTAATGTTCAGTTGGAATTAGATTAAAAAGATATTGGAAAAATAAAAAAATATGCAGCCATTCGCTCAGTAATACTTGCGTTAAAGAACTTATAATTAGTGTATGCAAGTAATACCGACCCAGGTCTCACTACGTGGAAGTTGCTGCAAATGGAGACCCACGGGCTTACGGTGACTCTACTCTAAAATCCGCGTTCCGCGATACCGATCCGCGATACCTTTCCGCTTCAATGCACTGGCTTCTTAACTAACAGGGTATGCGTAGCTTAGCTACAGCACACCTCTTACAGATAGCTCCACCATTTGCACCGTCCACTTCAGACATAACGGATTATTAAGCACATCCGAATTCGTGCTTTCCGAATTTCGAACAATCAAAGCGCACTCCTTAGAAATACTAATCGCGTCGCGACACTCACGTGTGTGTTATAATTACGTAGATTCTACTGTTAAGCCGAAATTCGCGAAGTACCCCCCTCGAAATATCGAAAAAATCAAACGAAGTCCACGGTAGGACCTTTAATCGCGCCCGAACACCCACGCGTGTGTTAGAAAAACGATGATTCTACTCTACAATTCGCGTTTTCGATTCGAACAATCAAACGTAATATAATCGCGCCCGAGAACACCCGCGCCTGTGCCCGCCGACACGCGCGCAAGTGTTCTTCCTATCCTTCCCGTATTCGCGCGTAAAAATCGATGATGAATCCTGCCATGTGATGTATCATCCGGTCGCTGTTGAACCTATCCCTCGATGACCTATACTGTAAAAGAAAAAGATAAAGAGGAAATAAAAGAACAAAAAAATATATAAAACAGAATAATATATATGTACATGTATAAAATACAAATAGAAAATGAATATATATAAATAAATGAGACCTAGAAAAAGAAACAAGAGATGCAGCATTATAAATCATAATCAAAAACATAATCAAAAACATAATTAAACACATAATTAAATATATAATTAGAAAGAAACAACATAAATAAATATTAAAAATACATAAATAACATATTAATAACATAATTGAAAACATAATTAAAAATGAAAAATATGAGATAGAAACGAGAGCCGGATATAAAAAAGAGAGCCCCAGAAAGAGAAGAATAGAGAGCCCCAAAAAGATAAGACAAGAAAAACAATTCTATATGATGCTGAGACAGCAACCCGCACAGAAGCCCTCACCCACAGGCCCCACCCGTGGGCCCCACCCGATATATATAAATGATATTTAATGAGAGTAAATAAGAATAAATAGAGATGACAGTGGACATAAAAGAGAGATAGAAAAATTTCCTTTCCGTTTCTCCGAGAAATTATTGTACAATAGATTTCTGCCATAATTCTTCTTTTGAAGTATTATTAGCGATATAAAGGGGAAAAATATTAATGTTCAGTTGGAATTAGATTAAAAAGATATTGGAAAAATAAAAAAATATGCAGCCATTCGCTCAGTAATACTTGCGTTAAAGAACTTATAATTAGTGTATGCAAGTAATACCGACCCAGGTCTCACTACGTGGAAGTTGCTGCAAATGGAGACCCACGGGCTTACGGTGACTCTACTCTAAAATCCGCGTTCCGCGATACCGATCCGCGATACCTTTCCGCTTCAATGCACTGGCTTCTTAACTAACAGGGTATGCGTAGCTTAGCTACAGCACACCTCTTACAGATAGCTCCACCATTTGCACCGTCCACTTCAGACATAACGGATTATTAAGCACATCCGAATTCGTGCTTTCCGAATTTCGAACAATCAAAGCGCACTCCTTAGAAATACTAATCGCGTCGCGACACTCACGTGTGTGTTATAATTACGTAGATTCTACTGTTAAGCCGAAATTCGCGAAGTACCCCCCTCGAAATATCGAAAAAATCAAACGAAGTCCACGGTAGGACCTTTAATCGCGCCCGAACACCCACGCGTGTGTTAGAAAAACGATGATTCTACTCTACAATTCGCGTTTTCGATTCGAACAATCAAACGTAATATAATCGCGCCCGAGAACACCCGCGCCTGTGCCCGCCGACACGCGCGCAAGTGTTCTTCCTATCCTTCCCGTATTCGCGCGTAAAAATCGATGATGAATCCTGCCATGTGATGTATCATCCGGTCGCTGTTGAACCTATCCCTCGATGACCTATACTGTAAAAGAAAAAGATAAAGAGGAAATAAAAGAACAAAAAAATATATAAAACAGAATAATATATATGTACATGTATAAAATACAAATAGAAAATGAATATATATAAATAAATGAGACCTAGAAAAAGAAACAAGAGATGCAGCATTATAAATCATAATCAAAAACATAATCAAAAACATAATTAAACACATAATTAAATATATAATTAGAAAGAAACAACATAAATAAATATTAAAAATACATAAATAACATATTAATAACATAATTGAAAACATAATTAAAAATGAAAAATATGAGATAGAAACGAGAGCCGGATATAAAAAAGAGAGCCCCAGAAAGAGAAGAATAGAGAGCCCCAAAAAGATAAGACAAGAGAAACAGTTCTATATGATGCTGAGACAGCAACCCGCACAGAAGCCCTCCCCCACAGGCCCCACCCGTGGGTCCCACCCGAGATATATAAAGGATAATCAATGAGAGTATATAAGAATAAATAGAAATGACAGTGGACATAAAAGTATGATAGAAAAATTTTCTTTTCGTTTCTCTGAGAAATTATTGTACAATAGATTTCTGCTATATTTCTTCTTTTGAAGTATTATTGGCTATATAAAATGAAAATATGTTAATGTTTAGTTGGCATTAGATTGAAAAGATAATGGAAAAGTTGTACAATATGCAGCCATTTGCTCGATAATACTTGTATTATAAAATTTATAATTAGACTTTGCAAGTATTAACGACCCAGGTCTCACTACGTGGAAGTTGCTGCATGTGGAGACCCACGGGCTAACGGTGATTCTAATTTACTCTAAAATCCGCGTTCCGCGATACCGATCCCTTATGCCTTCCGCTTCGGATATTTTGGGCATGGTTCAAAGCTAACAGGAAGTATCTAGCCTTAGCTACAGGGACTCCGCTTACAGAAAGCTTTACCGTTCAACACCCTTGGCTCAGGCATAACGGATTATTAAGCACATCTGAATTCGTGCTTCCGAATTTCGAACAATCAAAGCGCATTTATCGCGTTCGCGGCACTCACGTGTGTTATAATTACGTAGATTCTATTGTTCTATCCAAATTCGCGAAGTAATCTAATCGAAATGTCGAAGAAACATAACGAAGTCCCCGGTAGGACTTTCAATCGCGCACGCGAACACTCACGTGTGTGTTAGAATAACGGTGACTCTAAGTTGAAATCCGAAGCGTACTCCGAATTTCAACACTAAAACGAAGTCCATGATAGGACTTTTAATCGCGCCCGGACACCCACGCAAGTGTTCGAAAACGGTGACTCTACTCTAAATAAACTAATCGAATATTCGAGCAAACAAAACGAAGTCCCCGGTAGGACTTTTAATCGCGCACGCGAACACTCACGTGAGTGTTAGAATAACGGTGACTCTAAGTTGAAATCCAAAGTGACATTAGTTAACCGGTATTTAGACTTCCGATGATATTTGCCGAGGGTTTTTACCCCTTCACACAAATATGAGGATTATCATAATACCAGCTAGTTATGTACAGCACTACAAGGCAAGCCGTTCGCGCACCCCGAATTTCAACACTAAAACGAAGTCCATGATAGGACTTTTAATCGCGCCCGGACACCCACGCAAGTATTCGGAAAACGGTGACTCTACTCTAAAAAAACGCGTTCGCGAGGTAATCTAATCGAATATTCGAGCAAATATAAACGAAGTCCCCGGTAGGACTTTTAAGTCGCGCCCGCGTTCATTCACGTGAGTGTTAGAAAAACGGTGACTCTACTCTAAATTCGCGTTTTCGATACGAACAATCAAACGAAGTTTAATCGCGCCCGAGAACACCCACGCTTGTGCACGACGACACGCGCGCCAGTGTTCTTCCTATCCTTCCCGTATTCGCGCGTAAAAATCGATGATGTATCCTGCCATGCGATGTATCATCCGGCCGCAGGTGGACCCTATCCCTTGATGATCTATCCTGGAAAAGAAAAAGATAAGGAGAAAGCAAGAGAAAGAAAAAAGGAAGAAAATAGAAGATAATATGTACATAGAATATAAATAAAAAATAAATAAAATAGAAAGTAAATATATATAAATAGATAAGAGAGTTGCAGAAAGATGAGAAAATAGAAGCAACTCTGCACGATGTTGAAACAGCAGACCGCATCATCACATGGCTCCCACCTAAAACATTAATCATAATTAATAAAAATATATTAGTACCATAATTAAAACCATAATAAAAAACATAATTAAAACCATAATAAAAAACATAATTAAAAACATTATTAAACAAGAAAAATATGAGTAATAAAAGAGAGCTGCTGAAAGATAAGAAAATAGAAGTAGCTCTGCACGCTGCTGAAACTACAGTCCGCTTCATCTCATGGGTCCTACCTAATACTTAAAAATTAAAATTAATAAGAACATATTAATAACAAACCTAAAAACATAAAAACATAATTAAAAAGAAATAACATTATTATATTCTGAAAAGACATAATAAAAAGAAATAACATATTAATAACACAATTAAAAACATTATTAAACAAGAAAAATATGAGTAATAAAAGAGAGCTGCTGAAAGATAAGAAAATAGAAGTAGCTCTGCACGCTGCTGAAACTACAGTCCGCTTCATCTCATGGGTCCTACCTAATACTTAAAAATTAAAATTAATAAGAACATATTAATAACAAACCTAAAAACATAAAAACATAATTAAAAAGAAATAACATTATTATATTCTGAAAAGACATAATAAAAAGAAATAACATATTAATAACACAATTAAAAATATAATTAAAGAAGAAAAATATGAGTAATAAAAGAAAATTGCTGAAAGATAAAAAAATAGAAGTAGCCCTGCATGCTGCTGAAACAACAATCCGCTTCATCGAATGGTTCCTACCTAAAACCTATAAATCATAATTAATAAGAATATATTAAAAACATAATTAAAAGTTAATAACAAATAAATATTAAAGAAACATAATTAAAAATAAATAACATAATAAAAATCTGAAAAGAAATAACATATTAATAACATAATTAAAAATAAATAACATAATAAAAATCTGAAAAGAAATAACATATTAATAACATAATTAAAAACATAATTAAAGAAGAAAAATATTAGATAGAAAAGAAAGCTGCAGAAAGATAAGAAAATAGATGCAGCTCTACACGATGCTGAGACAGCAACCCGCACAGAAGCCCACACCCATGTCCCCATCCCATGGGTCCCACCCGAAACTTATAAATCATAATTAATAATAGTAAATCAGTATGAAAAATATGAAATAGAAAAGAGAGCCCCAGAAAGAGAAAAAAAGAGAAGCAGCTCTATAAGATGCTGAAGCAGTAACCCGCACAGAGGCCCACACCCATGGGCCCATCCCATGGGTCCCACCCGAGACTTATAAATCATAATTAATAATAGTAAATCAGTATGAAAAATATGAAATAAAAAAGAGAGTCCCAGAAAGAGAAGAAAAAAGAAGCAGCTCTATAAGATGCTGAGACAGCAACCCGCACAGAGGCCTACACCCATGGGCCCCTCCCATGGGTCCCACCCGAGATATATAAAGGATGAGATTAAATTAGATATATAGAAATGACAATGAAGAAAGTTTTCTGTGCGATAGTATATCTATTAATCAATAGTTTATGGTAGTACTTATGTATGATCTTTATAAGATTGATAAGAATATTCTGTTGTTTAAATATTAATTAATTATACTTTATTTATACCGTACATTATTTAAATGTTAAGATAATCTTCTTTATTAATTATTCCTTCCCGTGTTGGCGATCCCACGACCTGGAAATAGCTGAAAAGAAATAAGGAAAGAAAAAAGTATATGTACGTATGTATATTAATTATACGAATGATAAAATTATGAATTTAATTTAATTAAACATAACAAAAATAAAAGATTAATTAATAAAAAAAAAATAGAATATGCAGAACACTGATCTAAAGAAATATTATTCTCTCTGAAAGAAATATTATTATATTTATTACTCGATAATATATGATATTACATGTATATGATTTTTATAACGTTGCTAAGAAAATCCTATTTAAATATTAATTAATTATAATTTACGTGTATCGTATATTGTTTAAATGTTAAAAGAATCTTCTTTATTAATTACTCTTTCCCGTGTTCACAATCCCACGACCTGGAACTAGCTGAAAAGAAATAAGGAAAAAGAAAAGATTATGCATATATATATAAATTAATTATACGTACGATAAAATTCTGGATTTAATTTAATTAAACTTAACAAAAATAAAAGATTAATTAACAAAAAAAATGAAATATGCTGAATACAAATCTAAATTTAATTAAATCTATTATTTTCTCTTAAAGAAATATTGTATTACTTGTACATTTCATAGAGATATGATTTTAATGTAGAACTCGATTTTAGTAAAATAAAATTATGAATTGAATTGAACTTTAGAAAAGAAAAAATGTGCAAAATTTATCAATCGACTTTAACGTAAAATTTAATTTTATTGAACTAGAATCATAAATTCAATTAAGTTTTAAAAAACAGTTTAATATTAAAAAGGCATAAAATATGAAATAATTCTATTCGCGTACGCGTGGCAATCTGGGAATATTTTTTACGGAAAGTTACTTCGTCTCAGATTTTTAAATTTACACCCCTACACCCATCACCATAAGAGCATTTTGAGTGACAACATGGTAAAATTAAAATACTAACACGATAAAGCTAAGAGCCATTCTCGGAAGTTCTTAGTGAACCTTCGAAAATAACTCAATAGCCTAATAGTTGTCCTCTTGAGCCACATGTTGTCTTCGGCATATAGCCTCTTCTTTGCTTCGTGCCTCAACCTAATCGATTATCACTCTAAAACTGTAACGACAAAATTTCATTCCAAATTCTAAGATATGAAAGAAAACCCTAATACAACCCTAACGCATCTGAAAACTTATTATCCTTTCGAAAGATACTTTTCCGCAGCGTGGGAGAAATTAGATATTAATTATAAAAAAATTAGAAATTAGATAATAGTATATTAATTGCTGAAAATCCTGTGCTAAAAATTAATTAATTTATCATCTAGGCTTACGGACTACGTCTCTTTGTTTTTTAGCAATCATTCTACTCGATTTTTCTCTTTCAAAACCAATGACTCTATCGAGACTTTTCTTGTATCAATTTAAATTGATTAAATATTTAATTAATAATTATTTAAAAATATAAAGTAAACCCTTGGACGTTCCTTCTTACAAACGAATATTTTAATTATTGTAATAAAATCATCCACAGTTTCGTTTGTAATCCAGAGACTATCCACCGCGAGTGTCTTCTTGCTCGTTCATTGTTAGAACTTATGAATATCGATTCTTTACTTATTTCCGCGCGAGTAAAATATTTAAAAATGTATTAAAATATTCAAAATCGTAAATAATTATAAACGCGTTTGAGCAAGAAGACCCTATCCTGATCTAATAAATAAATGAAAAAATAAGAAACCATTCACGAGTAAATCTCCGAAGCAATTTACTCGTGGTCACTCAATGCTCTTCTACTAATTAATTACAACCAATCACCCGTGCCGATTCGGACCTTTCGTCCTCGACATGATTGAGTGATTGGAGGGACTTAAAAATTCACTCACTACTTAAGAAGTTCTGCGATGGCTCCAAAACACTCGTTCAGATCGAAATTGAGAGTGGACGATTCGTATGTGGTTGAAAAATAGATAGGCCGACATCGAAGTTGATCAACAATTTCTTCAAAGGTGCACTGACTCTATTACGCGATAGTTATATTTTAACGTACGGTCACTGAATTTATTTCGCGAAAATCTACTGTCTTCTATAAATACAGTCTATGTGACTGTTAAAAAAGCAAAACGTTTTGCTAAACAAACACTGATTCTAACGATTGCATTGCACGCAATCGATAAAAATATACTTGTTGTTTAAATCACGGAACCCGAACGAACAAACACTGCTTCTACTTCGTGATATTCTTATTTAAGCGATACAAATATTCGACTTTATCATTGTTTCTCGCCCGATTGCAATGATGTTCTGAAACAAAAGATTAAAAACAAAATTATTATTATCACTGTTATAATAAGAAATTATATAAATTATTAAAGAAACATAAGATATAAAAATATATTCACCTTAAATATTCCTTGATACTTGCAGCAAAGACATCCTAAGATACTTTAGATGTTTACTCGTCAAAAGATAAAGGAGAAATGAATCAGTAATCGTACAAGTCCATAAAGATATAGTAATAGGTAAAAAAAAAGAACACCAAATAAGGGAAGAAAATTTTAAAGTTTCGAAAGTTTAAATGAAAATTATTCTAAGTCTCCCGAACGTTATTATCATTTTAATGTTTAAATAAACGTACTATTGTTTAAATATTACTACATTGTGCTCCGTTTACGTTAAACATTGTTTAAATAATTATAAAGTTACAGAAATTATCAAATTACAAGTTTCGCGAATAAAAATAGAGAATATCGATGTGCACACGTCGGAGTGCAATAGAGAACTAACTCGTAAACTGTCAAAGTTAAGAGAAAGCGTGTTTATGTTTATATTACATAAGGCCGACTACTCCGAAATTAAAATTTAAAAGTAACAGAACTTTATATTACAATTATTCTAAGTCCGATGCGCGTTTCAGTATGTTTAACGTTTAAATAAATTTATTATTGTTTAAATATTACTGTATTATATTCCGCGTACTTGTAAGGTTGTTTAAATAATTATAAAATTAGCGAAAGTATTAATTTTTAAGTTTTCGCGTGTAGGAAAAGTTAATCACGATGTGCACACGTCGGAGTGCAAGGGAGGACTAACTCGTAAGCTGTCAAAGTTAAGAAAAAGCTTGTTTATGTTTGTATTACACAAGGCCGACTACCCCGAAATTAAAATTTAAAAGTAACAGAACTTTATATTACAATTATTCTAAGTCCGATGCGCGTTTCAGTATGTTTAACGTTTAAATAAATTTACTATTGTTTAAATATTACTTTATTCTATCCGCGTACTTGTAAGGTTGTTTAAATAATTATAAAATTAGCGAAAGTATTAATTTTTAAGTTTTCGCGTGTAGGAAAAGTTAATCACGATGTGCACACGTCGGAGTGCAAGGGAGAACTAACTCAGAAACTGTCAAAGTTAAGAAAAGCTTGTTTATGTTTGTATTACACAAGGCCGACTACTCCGAAATTAAAATTTAAAAGTAACAGAACTTTATATTACAATTATTCTAAGTCCGATGCGCGTTTCAGTATGTTTAACGTTTAAATAAATTTATTATTGTTTAAATATTACTGTATTATATTCCGCGTACTTGTAAGGTTGTTTAAATAATTATAAAATTAGCGAAAGTATTAATTTTTAAGTTTTCGCGTGTAGGAAAAGTTAATCACGATGTGCACACGTCGGAGTGCAAGGGAGGACTAACTCGTAAGCTGTCAAAGTTAAGAAAAAGCTTGTTTATGTTTGTATTACACAAGGCCGACTACCCCGAAATTAAAATTTAAAAGTAACAGAACTTTATATTACAATTATTCTAAGTCCGATGCGCGTTTCAGTATGTTTAACGTTTAAATAAATTTACTATTGTTTAAATATTACTTTATTCTATCCGCGTACTTGTAAGGTTGTTTAAATAATTATAAAATTAGCGAAAGTATTAATTTTTAAGTTTTCGCGTGTAGGAAAAGTTAATCACGATGTGCACACGTCGGAGTGCAAGGGAGAACTAACTCAGAAACTGTCAAAGTTAAGAAAAGCTTGTTTATGTTTGTATTACACAAGGCCGACTACTCCGAAATTAAAATTTAAAAGTAACAGAACTTTATATTACAATTATTCTAAGTCCGATGCGCGTTTCAGTATTTTTAACGTTTAAATAAATTTACTATTGTTTAAATATTACTTTATTCTATTCCGCGTACTTGTAAGGTTGTTTAAATAATTATAAAATTAGCGAAAGTATTAATTTTTAAGTTTTCGCGTGTAGGAAAAGTTAATCACGATGTGCACACGTCGAAGTGCAAGCGAGAACTAACTCGGAAACTGTCAAAGTTAAGAAAAGCTTGTTTATGTTTGTATTACACAAGGCCGACTACCCCGAAATTAAAATTTAAAAGTAACAGAACTTTATATTACAATTATTCTAAGTCCGAAGCGCGTTTCAGTATGTTTAACGTTTAAATAAATTTATTATTGTTTAAATATTACTTTATTCTATTCCGCGTACTTGTAAGGTTGTTTAAATAATTATAAAATTAGCGAAAGTATTAATTTTTAAGTTTTCGCGTGTAGGAAAAGTTAATCACGATGTGCACACGTCGAAGTGCAAGGGAGAACTAATTTGGAAACTGTCAAAGTTAAGAAAAGCTTGTTTATGTTTGTATTACACAAGGCCGACTACCCCGAAATTAAAATTTAAAAGTAACAGAACTTTATATTACAATTATTCTAAGTCCGAAGCGCGTTTCAGTATGTTTAACGTTTAAATAAATTTATTATTGTTTAAATATTACTTTATTCTATTCCGCGTACTTGTAAGGTTGTTTAAATAATTATAAAATTAGCGAAAGTATTAATTTTTAAGTTTTCGCGTGTAGGGAAAGTTAATCACGATGTGCACACGTCGGAGTGCAAGGGAGAACTAATTCGGAAACTGTCAAAGTTAAGAAAAGCTTGTTTATGTTTGTATTACACAAGGCCGATTACTCCGAAATTAAAATTTAAAAGTAACAGAACTTTATATTACAATTATTCTAAGTCCGATGCGCGTTTCAGTATGTTTAACGTTTAAATAAATTTATTATTGTTTAAATATTACTGTATTATATTCCGCGTACTTGTAAGGTTGTTTAAATAATTATGAAATTAGCGAAAGTATTAATTTTTAAGTTTTCGCGTGTAGGAAAAGTTAATCACGATGTGCAAACGTCGGAGTGCAAGGGAGAACTAACTCGGAAACTGTCAAAGTTAAGACAAGCTTGTTTATGTTTGTATTACACAAGGCCGACTACCACGAAATTAAAATTTAAAAGTAACAGAACTTTATATTACAATTATTCTAAGTCCGATGCGCGTTTCAGTATGTTTAACGTTTAAATAAATTTATTATTGTTTAAATATTACTTTATTCTATTCCGTGTACTTGTAAGGTTGTTTAAATACTTATAAAATTAGCGAAAGTATTTATTTTTAAGTTTTCGCGTGTAGGGAAAGTTAATCACGATGTGCACACGTCGGAGTGCAAGGGAGAACTAATTCGGAAACTGTCAAAGTTAAGAAAAGCTTGTTTATGTTTGTATTACACAAGGCCGATTACTCCGAAATTAAAATTTAAAAGTAACCGAACTTTATATTACAATTATTCTAAGTCCGATGCGCGTTTCAGTATGTTTAACGTTTAAATAAATTTACTATTGTTTAAATATTACTTTATTCTATCCGCGTACTTGTAAGGTTGTTTAAATTATTATAAAATTAGCGAAAGTATTAATTTTTAAGTTTTCGCGTGTAGGAAAAGTTAATCACGATGTGCACACGTCGGAGTGCAAGGGAGGACTAACTCGTAAGCTGTCAAAGTTAAGAAAAAGCTTGTTTATGTTTGTATTACACAAGGCCGACTACCCCGAAATTAAAATTTAAAAGTAACAAAACTTTATATTACAATTATTCTAAGTCCGATGCGCGTTTCAGTATTTTTAACGTTTAAATAAATTTACTATTGTTTAAATATTACTGTATTATATTCCGCGTACTTGTAAGGTTGTTTAAATACTTATAAAATTAGCGAAAGTATTAATTTTTAAGTTTTCGCGTGTAGGAAAAGTTAATCACGATGTGCAAACGTCGGAGTGCAAGGGAGAACTAACTCGGAAACTGTCAAAGTTAAGACAAGCTTGTTTATGTTTGTATTACACAAGGCCGACTACCACGAAATTAAAATTTAAAAGTAACAGAACTTTATATTACAATTATTCTAAGTCCGATGCGCGTTTCAGTATTTTTAACGTTTAAATAAATTTACTATTGTTTAAATATTACTGTATTATATTCCGCGTACTTGTAAGGTTGTTTAAATACTTATAAAATTAGCGAAAGTATTAATTTTTAAGTTTTCGCGTGTAGGAAAAGTTAATCACGATGTGCAAACGTCGGAGTGCAAGGGAGAACTAACTCGGAAACTGTCAAAGTTAAGACAAGCTTGTTTATGTTTGTATTACACAAGGCCGACTACCACGAAATTAAAATTTAAAAGTAACAGAACTTTATATTACAATTATTCTAAGTCCGATGCGCGTTTCAGTATTTTTAACGTTTAAATAAATTTACTATTGTTTAAATAATACTGTATTATATTCCGCGTACTTGTAAGGTTGTTTAAATAATTATAAAATTAGCGAAAGTATTAATTTTTAAGTTTTCGCGTGTAGGGAAAGTTAATCACGATGTGCACACGTCGGAGTGCAAGGGAGAACTAACTCGGAAACTGTCAAAGTTAAGACAAGCTTGTTTATGTTTGTATTACACAAGGCCGACTACCACGAAATTAAAATTTTAAAGTAACAGAACTTTATATTACAATTATTCTAAGTCCGATGCGCGTTTCAGTATGTTTCATGTTGAAAAAAATGTATTACAGTTTAAATATTATTTAATTCTATTCAGCGTACTTGAAAGATTGATTAAATAATTATAAAATTAGCAATAGTATTAATTTTCAATTTTTCACTTGTAGGAAAAGAGAATCACGATGTGCACACTTCGGAGTGCACAATGGGACTAACTCACTGATGTCAAAGTTATTGTAAGGCCCGTTTATGTTTATATTGCACAAGGCAAACAATCCAGAGATAAATTTTCAAATTACAGTGATTTTATTTTAGAATTATTTTATGTATCCCTCGCGTTTTCGTCTTTTTAATGTTTAAAGGAATATGCTGTTTCATAAGTATTTCTTTATTGTACTTCGCGTATATTAAAGTTTGTTTATTTATTTATAAAATTACCGAAAATAGTAATTTATAAATTTTCGCGATTAGATATAAAGAGTGACGATGTTCACTGGTCGGAGTGCAAAAGAAAACTAACTCGTCAATTATCAAAGTTAATGAAAGGAGCCTTTATGTTTATATTGCATAAGGTCAACATCCCCGAGATAACATTTCAACGTATAGATATTAGATTTATTTTAAATTTCTCACCCGTTCTCATGTTTTTATGTTTAAATGAACGTAGTATTGTTTAAATATTACTTTATTGTGTCCGGTATTTTTAAAGATTGTTTAATTAATTATATAATTATCGAAAGTATTTCTTTATCCGTTTTTACGTTTAAAAGACATGTCACGCATTGAAATTCAAAAGTATACTGACTCGGTTGTCGTTATAATTAAGAAAAATAGCTTTTATGTTTATTTAACAAAAGGCTATTTTTCCACGTGTTGAATATTTTCAAGTATTGGATTTTGAAATTAAAATTGTTTAAAGTTTCTTGCGTAATGTATAAACGAATCTGCTATTGTTTAAATATTAGTGTATTTTACTCTGGTATCAGTTTTGTTATATTAATATTTATTTACATTTGTTTATGAAATTATTTTTAATATTATTTACATTATATACACATATATTCGTAAAAAAAAACAATTATATTTAGAAACAACTTGTACATAAATAACTATTTTTTATAAATGACCACGCAAAATATTTAATTCTTCTGGTGTAACATGCATTCGTAATTCTTTTTCACGTATCACATCTTGAATTTGTGTTAATAATTGAGGTGCAACTTCAGCCGCATCAATATAAATACTTCTTGCCCAAGGACATAATGCTACACTTTCATGATAAACTTCTTCTCCTTTTTTTTCGCATAAATTATGTTCTCGAAGAAGAAGCATATATATTCTCCATAAAAGTGGGCAATATCTTATTTCTGGTGTTCTTAAAAACAAAGAAGTATAATAATTATAAATTAATGTATAAATAAGATTATATAATTTTTTAAAGAAATTTTTTAAGAGAAACCTTGCAAATATTCTATGAAGTGACAATAATTTGTTACGTGATGCACAAGCTGCATCATGATCAAGTTGCATTAAAAAATGAGTTCGTTTACGTCCAGCTAAACACAAGGATAATGCTTTCCAAACTGAAAACTCGGATTTTGTATTGTTAATTTTCCAACTTGGTAATTCACTCTATAAAAATATTTGTTGCTTAAAATATAGATACTAGAACATTAAATTTTACATTGATTTGCAAGTTCTCAAACTTACCTGTTTATGGGCATAAATAGATAGTGCATAAAAATTATCTGGATATAATTCTAACATATCATGTAATATTTTATTCAAATTATTATCCAGATCTGGAAAGTTTTCATAATGTAATTGTAAAATTACAAGTTCACTTTCATATATCATTTCCTGCAATAAATAAAAAGTATTACAATAATAACAATAAAAGAACAAGGGAACAATAATAGAACAAAATTAAATTTATACCTGTAAGTGGGATTCTTTGCAATGTTCTATACAACATTTGTATATATTAATAATTTCTTCAATATTATTATTTTTTACATACAAAAATAATGTATAACATACAATGACGTCACAATCCAAATTTGGTAAAAAAAACGTATCTATATCTTTACTCATTGGTTCTGTCTTTAAAAAATTGTTGACACAATCTCTTAAGTATTTCTCAACAAGTAATAATTGAGTATCAGTTGATCCTGGTACCATATGCTTAATGACATTTAATATCTTTTCTTTGTGTGCTTCTTTATATGTCTCAGTATTTAATAAAGTTTCAAAAAGTGTCCTATACAAGTTAAATAAAGCAGCTTTTTCTTCATGATCTGATATCATAGACGGACAAGTACAATTAGATTGAATAGCCGTTTCTAAAATATTAATACAGCTTTCAAATCTACCCATTTCTCTTTCTATTAAAGCATATTCTTTATAAAAATGTAAGTTATTTCTATTTGCATCTTTTTTTAAAAATTCCTTCAATATAGATTTCAATTTTTTTCCCCTGCAAAGAAAATATTCATATATTCGTAGTATAAAATGTAAGGTATATTTCATTATTATTACATTAGAAATTATTTCATTTTTATTAACTCACTTATTATCATATTTCAAAGGCTCATCTTTGTTAAGAAAAACAAGTAATCTTTCAAATCTCAACCACCATACATATATATTATTGCGCTCAAGATTTGGTAAATTATCAGCAATTGTATGAAATGTTTCACGTATAAAATCTAAGTATGGTTCTTGTGCAGGATGAAATTTAAGATACTGAGGCCCAGAAGTTAAATGTCCTTCAAGTATCCCATGCATTAATGCTTTCCTTTTTTTATGACCAGCCATTTCACCTACTATCGGATATGCAAATGGAAATAATACTTCTGAAGAATCCACACCCCATGCAAATTCTTGTAGACCTAAATTCTATATGTATAAAAATTCATATGAAAACATTAGAAATTATACTTCAATCTAAAATTATGATTCAGCTTACCTTCAAGATGCAATTTCTTGTTGGTAACAGCGGTATTTTTAAAACTAAGAGACTATAAATTGCCATACGAAAATTCGAATCACGACTAATTATTGGATGTACAAAATCGGCAACATCTTCTGGTATAACAAACCTACGAGAATCCCCAACTAATTCTAATTCCTCTTTACTAACACTGATCCAATGACAATTTTCTCTTAATGATTCTGTTCTCAACCATAGTTGATTTAATGGCAATCTTGACATTAATACCACCTCTTCCATTCCAACTGAAAATATTTATAAAATCACATTATATTTGAATAAATTAATGTTATAATTATAAATCTAATATAAAAATAAATCAACTTACTTAGTTTTTTTTCATCTATAATTTTTTTAAAAACCAAACTATCTCTATTCAGATTGAGATTTAATATTAGATTTAAACGTATTGTTTCCCACATTTGTTCCCACAAACCAGTATGTCTCAAGAAAATTAAGCACTGGTATAGCATTTCTAGTATTACAATAATGAAAGTAGTTTAGAAAAAATAGTATATAAAAATTAAAATATTAGCAAAAATAATTTAAAATACTACCTAATAATCGTTCATCATAAATGCGCGGATTTGTCCGAGATCGTTGTCTTAATATACAAAAACATTTTGTATATAAATCTAAAACTTTAGGGACAGTGCACATTGCTACTGAACCTTGTGTAGCCATTATTAAAGCTTGCCATAGAATAACATTTCCTGTGTCCTTGTTAACTAATGTTTCCATTTCTTTTGAAAATTCGTCAGCAGGCGATATTTCTTCCATAAAACGCAATTTTAATTTTAATAATTCTATACAATCTGAATTTTTTTCTAAAGCTTTTTCAACTATTGATAACTTCCTTAAAACTGTAGAACGTTGAATATTCTTAGCTAACTGATGTTTTTGAAATTTAGTCAGAGTATCCTATTTGTAAGATATAAAAAAATTGTATTACAATTAATTTTTAATAATATTATCTTTTTAATAAATAAATTACCTGAAACTCAATGTACTCCAACCATAGTTTTATGTTTTTAGGATTTTCCAATAATTTTTCATTATATTCTCGTGTTTTTAATGTTTGCTCTTCTTCTAAATTTGTACACCAAGATGGAATTTCTTCATTTTTATTTATTGTTGTATCTTTGGCGATTTCTCTTTTAATTATTAAATCATTCTTTTTTGTTTTCTCTGGTAAATCAATGTTATATGCATGATATCTTTGATAAATATTTTTTTTAATTTGTTTATATGAGACAAAACCAAGATATTTTTGTCCGACATTATAATATGGTCTTGCTCTAGAACATAATGTATTTACTGTACTGTTTCCTCTATCTCGATGTTTGTCTTCAAAATATACATTTGCTACATCTCGTTCATATTCATATTTGTTTTTCTTTTTACTATTAGATTTTCGTTCTTTCTTACGTTTTTTTGTATGTTTAGATGTTTTTTTTCTTTCCTCACTTGTACGTGATTTAACCAATTTAATTGAATTATAATAGGAATGTTTATTTTCGTGAGAAGATGTATTAGAGCTAGGAACATCCGTGGAAGTAGAGAAATCATTATCTGATGAATTGTCTGAAGAAATATCTACTACAAGTGTTTGTGATTGTAAATATGTTTGAAAACTTGAATTTGATAACCAATTTGCTGATGTATTATCTGAAATTACGAAGATGATAAATAAATAAATTAGAATATTGGTTTTACAGGTAAAGAATATCGATAATGGTTTAAGAAAGTTTACCTTTTTGCAATTGTTGTGAAACATTGCCATTTGGTGATTCAATTACGTTTTCATTTGAATAAGCAGGAAACAATGACATTATTTATATTTCCAGTTTAATAAACACCATAAATTAATTTATAGGTTATGATCTTTTTATGAATCTTTCATGTTGACAGTGTAGCAACATAAAATGCGGTATATTAATTAGTTATGTTGGCAATACACATTTTTCATAAGGCGTAATAGTAATGTTTCAAACAAACGCGTTGCACAATTGGTCGTCCATAACATTGCAGTAACAAAAATATAGACATTCGCCTTATTGAAATTCTATTGCTATGGTTCTTAGGCATAGCCTAATGACAAATATAGATTGTCAGTGAAACAAATATATAATGTCGATATATACTGGTCGGACGATAAAACTGGTATTTACTATTCCTCAAATTCTATTTGGTCGGTAAAACAAAAATTATTTTGAACATTAGATCGATAAAAATGGATTCTATAATCAATGGCACGACAGTAAAATAGGGATCCACTATTATCAGAATGTTTACTCTGTTGGTAATGAAATTTATATTATCATCTGTCATTTACCCGATTGGTAAATAATGATTTATTATTTCTGACAATTTTCTTAATCAATAAAATAGTGCTCTGCTATTATCAATTTTGTTTATCGTGTCGATAATGCCATCTTATTTTTTTTTTGTTATATTCTTATAATATGGTAATTTTTGTATCATCTTTTTTATGCTCCCACAATCCCAAATTATCAAGAATTATTGACATATATAAAATATGATGGCAAAAATTTGGTCTAGTGGTATATGTTTTTTATTATCAATGTAGAGTACTATTAAATCGTGTAAATGTTTCGATTTTCGGAAAGAATCATCGAAATTTTTGATCTTTTGTACAAATTTCATGTATCAAAATTTTTAGATTTTATCAAGTAGAAGATTTTCATACGTATCAATTAAATATTGTATGTTATCTTGTATCTCATTATCATTGATTTGAGGCTCATCAGAGAGGAGAAAAATTTTAAATAAGCGCTTATATAGAATAACTTGTATTTAGTACTTTAACATTATATTGTATCGATAATGAGATTAGAGTAATAAGAAACGCACATTATATTTTTGTTTAATTTTTAATTTTTTTAGAGCAAAAAACCGAGAAGATGAGATACGAAAATAGAAAGCATGCTAATTCGTGTGAAGTAAGATATTAAACGAAAAAGCAAAGTTTAATTCGAAAGCGGTTATTCGAGGATTTGAGAAAGGCAATATTTTTCAAATGTTTGCTGCTTTATTCGGTATTTTCGAGTAGGTGTACGGAAAGGTCTATAGAATGAGTCGAGATTTTCGGTTGGCGGTTAAATCAGCTGCTTGATTTCCCGAAAATAGGTAAGAATCTCGTGCGGTTTGGACGAGGGTATGCACCCAGCAAAGCAGCCACAGTGTTGCAGTTCTACATAGAAATTCCATGCTCGTTCGTTTCTACTCGTGGATCGTAAACGGACGTGCTCGAACGTGAAATCATAAAAGTTTCAACCTGCGAAGACGTTAAGGGGATTCTCGGTACGTCTGCACGTAGCTCTTAGGTAAAACTCCACGAGTAAGGTCCTTTTTCTCAGCCATTTACCATCCGCTACTTCTCTCTGCTCTTCTCTCTGCTCTTCTCTCTTTTATCGCTCGATATCGTGCACGATACCTCCAAGTATCTACATATCTATGACTTATGAGTCTATCTAATAAATGTAACTATGTATATATTTTATATACCATTTTGAAATTAGATAGATATCCTATTTGTTTTTATTTAGACGTTCCGCGTTGATAAAAAACCATTAAATCTTTGATAAATATATCTTTGATATTTATATATATATATATATATATATATATATATATATATATATATATATATATATATATATATAACGAACCTCTTGCGAAAAATCGATTTTCGTAAACAATATATATTTTTTAATATTTTTCATTTGCAAATTGTCTCAAATTCTTTTTGCTGTTTTCATTTTCGAATGCGAACCGATTTATCGTTATAAAAGTTTTTTATAAAAGTTTACTAACGAGTTCGAAATGTTTGAAGTAATGATTGGAAGTACGCAAGTATGCTTTTTTAGCATTTAAAAAAGTGGCAAAAAAAAGTCGGCCAAAAGTTCGAATATCATATTATATTTCGGTCAAAGTATTTTATGTGCTTAGGAACAATTTGTATTTTTGATAAGCAATTTATTAGAAATACTGAAGAAATAGGAAAAAAATAAGGAAGCCGAGATATCGTGGAAGAGGAAGTGAAAAGTATGCCACGATCTATCACGAAATATGTCTATCTAACAATGCGAAGATTTACGCGCCCTAAAACAAAGATCGTTACGAAAGGAGGCCAAGATAAATCTCGTACTTTTTTCGTCCCACATTTTAGCGGTGACAACTGTGGAATCTTTCTACGAGTATGAAACGTTTGGTTACTTAAATTATATTCTTCGTTGTACGATAGTGCTTTCTCTATAGATAATGATCTACTCTTGAAACATTTGTTAAAATCTTTTACGTTCGATCTTGAACATATTCGTACGTATATACCATTACTATTGATCATATTTTATAAACATTTTAATATTCATATATATATATATATATATTGTATATATACACAAATATACATATATATGTATATATACATATATTTATAAAGAGTATACAATTTTAAGGAATAAAATTTTGTTCCCGGCAACGATAAATTGGGTTTATTGGATGTATGTTTCTCGAACGTAACACGAAATTGATGTGTTTTTATTTATATACAATATTTACAAATGCATAGTGAATGGTTATAAATGTTTTCGTATGGTCGAACGTGTACAACATGGCGTAAGCATGATTTGGCATTTTCCACATGTCTCCATCTTTCGTCGCTTCTTTTCCTTCGGAATCCATTTATAAATCAGAAAAACCGTTTACCCTGCTGGACGTGATTCGATGATCGGGCTTCGTACGAAAGATTCGTATTTTGCTGCTCGCCTTTTGGCAGGATCTCCAAACCATATTGTTATTTAATGTCCAATTTTTTTGAGATTTTCTTCTTAAATGCAGCTCTCCTGTATCGCCGTATTTCTCATACTTTCGGGATAACGATGTGGCCTTTGAAGACTATAGAACGTCTGGAAATAAGATAGATCATAGATTTATAAAGCTATTATTTCTAGAGATTCATTTATAATAATTAAAATGTTTCATTTTAAAGCGAATTTAAATTACTTTTAAAATTACGAATCGACAAACCAATTGAAGATGTAGACACATATTGTTGCAATATGTTATTAATATAAAGTAATGTAATTAATGTAACATTTTGTAATATTGAATTTCTTTTATTTGTTATCTCTGTTTTTGCTTTAACATTTTACATATATAAGATATAATAGAAAAAGAAAGAGAAAGGATTAACGAATACGACGTCAACAATAATCACGATAAAAATTCGATCACTTACACTAGGCGATGTTCGAGAGTAAGTTGAGTCTTCTAAAACATCGTGCGACATCTCTCGTCCTTCCAATTGTCGAGGTCGTCGTGGCAAAGAGCCACAAATTGGAATTTTTCTATCTGAAATTGTATCGAAAAAACTTATCGATGTTATTATTTCTGACTATATAATTTTTTGATTATCTGAAGACATTTTTTGATAACAGTTTTTCATTTCTATTTGAATAAGACGAATATCGAGAAGATAAAAAATTACCTGTTAAATGATGTGATAAGGCCGTTGTAGGTATAAGATCAGGATTTCCATCCTCTTCTTCGGCTTTGCTTGTAAAAGTCGCAATGCTAGATTGTTGAAGTGGTTTTGGTTTTGTGGGTGTCGCCGCGTGTCTTCTCCAAAGAGCCATCAGGACGCCGGTTACGATTAGTCCCAATCCGGTTGCCGTACCGCCTAGCCCGATCAAAATTGGTGACATGTCGACTGAAGAAACCGATTCGCCTGTAAACGATATTTTGACAAGTTCCATTCGCAAATAATCAATTTGCTTTTGTCGTTCGACGAATTTAGTCTCTTTGAATTTTTTCTTTTCATTTGTCGAAGTAAGACGATACTTCCAATATTTCGCAGTAGAAACAATAAAAGAAGGATCGGAAAGAAAAATAAAAGAAAAAGAACAATAAAAAGAAAAAAGAAAGTGAGAAGAACACGGTATCTAGATATCCGTGTATTCCTATTTTGTAACATCACTGAGCTTTCCACAGAGTAGTCCGTTATTTTAAGATAAAATAAAAGAAAAAGATCAAGATGCAACCATCGAAAGAAATAAAGTTGATATATTTAAACGGAATATCTAGAGACAGATGATTTCTCGAGTTCGAATACGAGTGTAATTTTTATTTTACAGATGTCTGAATCGATCGTTCTTCGTACTTTAAAACTTCGTAAACTATCATCTTCCATCTTCTCTAACCTATGCTTGTGCAAGAAAGATCGTCTTATTTGACCATATATCCGTTACTTTCTCCGGTCACCAACACGAATCGTTTTCTTATTTCAACGATCTGTTATATGGGCAAAGCCTGGGGATAGAAGTAACCGAGCGTTCCATTTAAGCTTTCCTTGCACGAGCTATGGTTAGGTTTGAATTGCTTCAAGAGATATACGTCTCTCCTCTTTCTCTCTCTCTCTCTCTCTCTCTCTCCCTCTCTTTCTCTCTTTCTCTCCGTCTCTTGGATTCTAATTTCCTTGTTCGCTTTGTCTGGTAAGTAGTTGGTGCAGTTGATAGATGCGATTCGAACTGCGTTAACTCAATGTATATATGTAAATCCATACACACACACACACACACATATATATATATATATGCGTATACATGTTAATGTGTGAGACCACAACCGTCAATGGCTAGAACGTATAATTTATTTTCAATTAAAACAGTATTTTAGTAAATCATAAAATGACACCTCAAATCTTTATCACGCAATTCTATTAATTCTACGGGGCAATAGGTATTTTGGAAAATTTTCCATGGATATCGAATATTCTTTCAATTCGTTCAATTGTCCTTTTTCTATCTAATCTTTTGGTTTTCCTTTCATTCTATTTGTCTACCATTCTACTCAGCAAGGTTTTACTCAGCAGTACTCTACTAGAACCATCTCTAACCGTCCTAGACGGTTTAATGAAATTCCTAGATGACGTTCGACTGTCTTCCCTGGTTTAAAATGAAATTTTACAAGTTGAAATACTTACTTCGCGTCGTCGACATTACGAAATGATTTGTCAAAATTTCGAATAAATGAATCGTTTTATTCATTCGAAGAAAGCGCCCTAACGATAAACGATATGTCCGTATTTATTAATTGAATAAACGATAGTCATTAAAGGTATTCATTTATCGTCCTTTCGTTGAAAAACAAATAATTTCTATCCTATGGAACAATGCAAAGAGCTTTGATAATATGAATTAAATTTTTACGTTACATCGTACGATAAATAATAATGGAAAGTTTTTCCTGAACTTTTAGGTATCTCGCAATTTCTGTCTTCCGACGCTAAATACAATGAATAAAATATGTGAGAGTAAAAAACAAGAAAAAAGGTACGTAGAAAGAGGAAGAATTTGAAAAGATTAAACGAAAATTAATTTGTTTTTCATTAAAATCTCATCGGGGATGTATCGCGAGAGGTAATACTATCGTTAATAATTTTGGAAGGAGTATGGTACGGAACGCTGGACGAAAGAAGATAGAGGGGAAAGCTTACGAAAGAGCGTAATGATTCGTCGTTCGCGCTTTTCGCCTATCAAGAGCTCTTCTCTCCTTTATTAATGGACGCGCATAAGCGCGCCCGTGCGCGATCCTCTGTCACGGAGGAAGATTAACGAAGGTGACGAAAATTTTCGGTGCACGAAAATAGTAGCTCGGTCCGGCGCGTTTATTGGAGAACGTACGGACGACGACGACGTATGGAAAGGAGGGGTAGATGACGTAAGGGAGGAAAGAGAAAGAGAGAAAGAGAGGGAAAGAGAGAGAGAGAGAGAGTGAGAGAGAGAGAGAGAGAGAGAGAAAGCAGACGAAAGGACGGACCACCGCGGACGAGAGAAAACAGAATGCATAATAATAGCTCATAAATTTTGAGGCTTGTTTCCGGCTTCTGTAGAGGCACACCGTTTCATGTTTCACCATGAAACGGGTACCGCCACCATCGTATCCTGACCTGACCCAAGGCTGACCTCTCTCTCTCTTCTCTATTTCTATGCGTATTTGGCTATACGCCGGAACTGTTCGGCCGAGAGATCATTTGCATTCCGATAATTCCGTTTATTTCCTTCCCACGGATGTTCGTTAAAAAATAGGATTTCGCGGCGGACCTTTCGGCTGTGTTATTCCACGGTTATTTCACTCGCGGCAAAGTGTAAAATTGCTTTCGCAGTGAACAGAATAGGAGGAGGAAGGGGAAAGGGTGACTCCCCTCCGGTGGGAAAGCTACGATTCGCTCGATTCCGGTATTATCGCACAGTAAATCTATGGAAAGCTTTTGAGTTCTACCGTAACGATCGCATGCGGAAAAACGTTTATTTAATTTGGGATAGAATTATGGATACACAAAATACAATGGTGGTGCGATAACCGATGTCGATCTGATAGACAATCAACGTATAGATTGATAAATCATCGCAAATAGTTTCGTTCGACGTATATGATCTAATGCTAATGACCCAACATTCGCGATTAGATTCGCGTTCGCTTTGATTGGGTACGATCGCGTCGACGATCGTAAAAATTTATGTGATTTACAGTTCCGGTATCGTGATTTTATACTACATCTACATGTATACATATGTGCATTTCGATGACGTGATGAAAAGCGAAGCTTTCGAACTGGAACGATCGCAAAAAGCTTTTTTTTTTTTAAACGACCAAGTGGCAGATGGTACGTTAATATTGTTTCGATCATTCTCTCTCTCTCTTTCTCTCTCTCTCTCTTTCTCTCTCTCTCTCTCTCTCTCTCTCTCTCTTTTCCTCTTTCCTGTATCATTCTGCAGAAACATGTTGCCTCAAAGGACTGAAACTAGCGGCCGTTTTTTGTGCTTCCAAATGTCGCACTTTCGTGCTTTATAAGTGCTGAAAAGATAAAGCTTTTTTATGACTCCTAACTGTTAATTGAGAATATATAGTATGAACTCGTGTATCGTGCGTATTTGAGTAGGAGCAAATTTTTGTTATTGATAATAGTTATTTTATCAGTTTAATTGTACAGAAAATCAAATAAATCAAGACATACGTTTAGATATCGTTAATAGTTTTTTCCAAATTTGTATCATGATTCCCTTTGAAAATTGATAAATAGGCTATAGTTAACGTCAATTATGTTTCCATGATATTTCTCAATAAATTCATACATTCAATAGACTATAGTATGATTTTAATTGCATATATAGGTATGTCTATGTTATTTATAAAATAAAACGAATTTTTTCATTTATTATAATTCCTATACTATTCTATATATACTATTCTATCGCGTTATAAAAAAAAAATCTTTCTTTTGTGTATTTCATTTATAAAATTGGCTAATATTCAACTGATCATTGATTATTTTATAATGAATGAAACAGAATGGAATAACGATTCATGATTTTGTTACGACTCGGAAATGATTCAAATAAACTTAATAGTTTGATATATTGTGGAAACTATAATAAATAATGTTCGAGATATCAAAACTCATTAATATTTGTTACAAAGAAATACGATGAAATAAATATTAGTTGTTTTTCTTTTCTTTTCTGCGAAGATGGAAAAAGAATGAGAGAAGAACATATTATGGCAAATACTCTAGAAAGGATTCAGAAGGCGTGGAAAATCCTTGTTATCGTGTTAGAAGATTCTAAAAGGCTATGGCGGAAAGATGACTCATAGAATTGCATCGTAATTTAATTCTGAGCGGACGGTTCGTAATATTTTTCGTTTCTCTTCTTCTTTTTTTCGTTTTGATCTTCTCTCGTAATCTTTTAGAATTTAATTCGCGTTAGCGATACTCACGCACCGGTATATTTTGCTACGCCTTTTAATGCGACTCCTTCCATGATGACTGGGTCGCTCGAACCTTTCACGTTCACTGCATAAAGGGCAACAGTTGTTGGTTTGTGAAGCTTCAGTTCCCATATAGGATTCAGCGATTCGAACCTTTGCTTTTCCACAATGGCAACAAACTTTTGGGGTAGTCCGCCGTCGTAACCCTCCACGCAGGATATCTTTATCCACAAGTCGCTTTGATTGTAGGCGGTGCAATTTTGCAACGGGTAAGGTCTGCCTGCGAAGTAAACAAGTTTTTTTTATCAAAGAAATTAACACGTCAATATGTGTATATATATATATATATATATATATATATATATATATATATTAAATATATTAATAGTACTTTTCATCTTTGAAACAATTTGTCAAAAGAAAGAATTATTTCGATATCAAGTTTGCAAGTAGTTTCATTTAGAACATACGCGGAAATAAATGTGTTCGTCATTAACGGAATAAATGGAAATGTTGAACCCACGAGACGTAGATACTTCAATGTGTGTTGCAGAAAATTCTCTTTTTCGAATAATAATCCTTCTCGACGAAACAATCGATACGAGCGAAAAATGGAAAACCGGAAGAGGCAAACAGTGCCTGCTATATGAAGAACGGCAACTATTGCTCGGCGAACCGCGTAACTTCGTATTATTGCACAGGGGAAAAGTGCAACGTTATTTGGAACCTATAGGCGAACGTATAAAATTACGATTCTGCATCATAATTATCCAATTCATTATTGACAGTACGCTTAGCATTAATTGCCACTAACATATACGAACATATACGTAAATAAAAGCAATTGTAATATCGGTGTGTTATTTTACGTTCATTTAAATTTTCAATCAAATTATGAAGAGACAAATAAATGAGATCATCTCGAAGATTCAAAAAAGATTCGAAGATAAAAAGGGATAACATTCGTTCGTTTTTATTCGCCGCCGTTGGCATGCATCGTCGTTTCGTTTAACGATTTAATTATCAATGAACGAACGTTTCCTATTGCTTTACGTAAATAAATATACGGAGATATAGTCAGTGTACGACGATAGAACGTAGATAAAAAAATGAGGAGTGCGAGGAAAGCAGAGAAGGTTACGAGAAGAGACCAAGCGGGAGCAAAAAAGTGCTGTCCGGTAATTACATAAGAAATACATTGGCCCTTCGTGTAAAATAAATTATGTGTCCAATTACCGCAAGCAGCACATAGAAGGAAGGGTGGGATCCAGGGAGTACTTGAGTCAAGTCGACGCGGCGAAATATTCGACCGAGTCGAGTCTGGATCGTTCCCGTGGTGATTTGGACAAAAGCATCTAGTAGCGAATTCGCACGGAAGCAGCAAAAGTTCGGTACACTCGATACGTACGTCGGTACTACGATACCTTTGGACAATAGTTTTACGTTTTCAGCATCGCCTGTCTGCATTGCCTCTCTTCGGTACGTAATGAACATATTCAATTATGGTTTTCATTAAATTTTCACAAATACGCACGCACCGTGGAGGCGCGACGTGGAAAAGTTTTGCACGATCATGGGCGCTCGGGTGCAATGCACCGAGGTGCTTTTCGCTTTCCCACTCCGATGGATACGACGGATTTTTCTTTTAATCTCTCGTTTAAGAGTCTCGAAGAAGAGAATGGAAATCTTTTTTTTTTTTTTATAATCGTCAGACTGTTAGCTCGAAAACGTAACGCGCTTAGAATAAAACGCGTACATAAATTTTATATCGATGTACATTGACGCGAGCTTCCGGAGAAACAATAAATTATCTCGAAAGCTGATTTTATGTTGCATTTGTTGCAATAAAATCTAAAATCCTATTTGAATCTAAAAATATATGTAAGATAGACACTCAATCTATGTCTCAGATATATATCATAGGAAATGATAATAAAATTGAACGAGAAAGGACGTACTTAGCTATTTGGTGACTAATATTAGATATATAAGATAAGTATTTTCTGACGATAAGAAGGACGATACCTTGTCCATGTTGTTTCTATTTCGAGAACTTAACTAGACGAATTTCGGGAGAAACATGCTGGTGGATGGAAAGGACCAATGTGTAGGAAAGGTAGGATGAGGTAGGAAATAGGATTAAACTTGCACGAACCTGCTGCTATAACCTGATACAGGCAAGGTTGCTTAGATTGGCCAACGACGTTGCTTGCCCAGCATCCGAGCGTCCCATAGTCCATATCCGTTGACGGAGTGTAATTCAGTCTGCTTATCGTACTCTCGCTAGTATATTTCGTGGACGGAATGTCGTTCAGATCTCCGCTGCTGTTGAATGTCCAGTGGAAGGTCACCGTTGTTGGATTCGCTTCAACCTCGCAGACTAAGCTTATGGTTTCGTGCTTCAAGGCACCATGCACATCTTCCGGAACATTAAAAGGTGGTGGCGTGGCGTTTTGATATCTCCAACCTCCAAAGTTTAAGACGTGCTTACAGATCGGTGAGACTAAAGTGGAATGAAGTATTTTATTTCTCCTTTCTGTTTATAATATGTATGAATGTTTCATGGCTGGGGTCGTTCGATATAATAGAACCAATGTTATTAGAATTTTGTAAACATACACTCGGGAGGATCTTGGAAGAATTTCGAACATAATATCAACAAGCTTGAGATGACTTTTAAACAGTCGTTAGCCAGCAGCTGTACGGATCAGTTATGTTTTTCGTTTCGTTCTATGAATTCGCGTATATCTCTTATCAAAGTGATTTCATTGTATTATTACATTATGTATTATTACATTAGCGATATTTTAATCGATCATTTTTACGTTTAATTCTCTCTAATATTCTTACAGAATAATTTATAATAACAATTTTCTATATAAGATTCCCGTGCGTTATACATTTCGTTTTGTTCGTTACCTTCAATGGAAATTATGAATAAAAGACGTATTTTGATCAATTTTAAGTTTTACAGCAAGTAATTGTGCAGTGTGAAACGTGTATTTAACAATGGAAGAACGTAAGGAGATTGGAATGATTCGACGGCAAAGAGAGAAGAAAAAGGAAAAGAAAAGAAAGAAGAGAAGATTAAGTTCAAACAATAGATTAAGTGCGACGTTGATTGTATCATCGAGCTTTTGTGGCTTATATGTGCCGTAAACGTAAGTCGAAAACCTACGATCATTTCCATCCTGAATTTATTACTTTCACACTTATTTATTACATATTTGTATTTAATTA
Organism: Vespa velutina; assembly: GCF_912470025.1. Lineage (NCBI taxonomy): Eukaryota > Metazoa > Arthropoda > Insecta > Hymenoptera > Vespidae > Vespa > Vespa velutina. Next base: position 4,023,566 of record NC_062195.1, read on the forward strand.
TATTCGAACATTTAATCGATTTATGAGGGACAGTAATTCTATTTTTTTTTTAAGATGAATCATGTTTTATAGCAGAATCGAATCGGTAAAAAGCATTACGTGTAGCAACGTTATATTTATAGATCAATACGATACTAAAGTTTTCATAAGAAACGTTTCGTTCGTCTACCTTTTTCTTTATTGATAATATTTGATCGTAAAGAAAGGTCGAAAGTCGGGGAATTATAAAAATAATGAGTACGATAAACATACTCACACATAACCTCTAGATTGACGACGTTAGAACTCTCTTGACCTTCGAGATTGGTAGCCATACAGGTGTACTTCCCAGCGGATTCTCGTGTTATGCTTTGAAGTACCAGAGAATGGTCTGAAAGCACTATGCCGGCGGTAACGTCGTGATGGAGTTCTTCCTCCTAAATAAACAACCAAAAAATATTGAGGACGTCAAAGAACTGCGCATTACATTTTGTTGTCGTTTCATCGTTAAGGTAAAATAAAAGAAAAAGAGGGGATTAATAAAATGACATATAAAGAATAATAATATGTTGTGTAATAAAAAGAGGAAGATTGGATATACGTACGTATACATATATTCCAGAAATGTGTACTTCGTTAAAAGTAATACAATAGTCCATTTTTGTTGTTTTTTTTTTGTTGTTTTAATGAAAACTTCATAATGTTTGTTTGCGGAATACGATACTCAAACTTGTCTCGCAACTTTTCTAGTATTCATAGCCAAAAGAATTTTATAATTTGTTTTTTCAATGGCAGGTTCGGCGTAATTTAAAAGTAATTTTACGATATGTGGTAGACGAATAATAGCGTGAGATGAGTCTTTATTCGTCGGGTAAGGCACAAGGGAGTAGAAGGAAAGTCGAGTTGAGCGGCGATTCGATTCTCGGCGGTTGACGCTCTCTGGTCGCGAACGGTTAGTTCGAAAAGTTAATTCTCTGGATGAAGTAACTTGGAAAAGTTAACGTAACCTTCGGCATATCTTTCTTCTCTGTAATTTCTCTATTACTAACTATATGACACTTTCCAGCATCTTTTATTTTCCCTGATTTATTTCTTATGCATTCTAATTTACAAGTTATTATAGTTCTTTTTTTTTTTTTTCTCTAAGATTCCATTGTTACGCAAAGTATTTCTTGAAATATTTCGCATATTGCATATTTTATTCGTATTAGAATATCTCCAATTTATTACCATCCATCAAACTACAAATTGTGGAACTTCTCCGCTCATTTTTGATTTCATTCTTTTTTAACATACGAATCAAAATTTTTTGCCTTCGATTATTCAAATAATTTTTTTAACATCATACTTTTTAATCAATATTGAAAAGAGGGAGAGAGAGAGAGAGAGAGAGAGAGAGAGAGAGAGAGAGAGAGAGAGAGAGAGAGAGAGAGAGAGAGAGAAAGAGGGTAAAGCAAAAGTGATTCATTTATGTATTTTATATATATATGTAAAAGGTGTGTCAATAGTTTTATCGAGTAACTAAGTTAACGTTCAACTTTGTATTCGGCGGAGTTGCTTTCTGATCAACGAAAGTGACGAGCGTACTCGAGGAAGGAATCACGGCTTGTTATACATTGACTTTGTCATCGTCGTCGTCGTCGTCGTCGTCGACGTCGTTTCGACGGAAATGGCAGGACAAAGAGAATTTACGATGTACTAACTCGAGTAATGTCTCGTCCTTCATTGTATGTCTTGTACAACATTCAACGTGTCCATTTGATGTCCTTATACTGACACACATAGACACGTAGTGTCAGTAGATACATTAGTTTTGTCTCTTCCTAACTCACGCAACATTTATTATATATGAATATCTGTATACACGATAGCGACATTATAATTTTTAAAAGTAATGAAAAAGATTTTCAGATGAAATGAAAAATAATGCGATTGAAACGAGAGAAGAACTTTTTTAACGACAGAGATTGAGTTTAAATCTGGATTGCGCTCTTTTCAAGTTTTTGACGTTGATGGATACGATGTGAAAAGATTGTTTTATGGTGATATCTAATAATCTCTTTTCTATGACTCTTACAAGGTTCGTAACTTCTTCAAGTTTTCACCTTTGTATGAAGATTTTTGTATCGTTGAATTTTTTATTTTCTTGTTTGATCATTTTCATTGTTCCATCGTTATTTCCCGTAAATTTGTATTTACGATAATATCTCATAATACAGGCATACATTAGAAAAGTCAAATTTTTGAAATGAACGTTGTAATCTTTTCTCGAAGCAAATTGGCAAATGTGAAATAGATCGGAGCGTCGTTTACTTGTTAGTAGAAATTGTTACAACTATCTTAATTAAAGTTTAGATATTTTTGGAGAACAAAATTATTCGACATAGAGCTTTCTAAGAATTTTAGGTCAATACAGATTACGTTATTATGGATTTTCGACAGTAAAAGAAGAAAATATTACGATTCTAGAAAGTAATAATCATACAAAGGAAGTTCTCTGTCGTGGAGAAACGAAAACATCAAGAAAAACGTGTTGGTTAATTCACGTCGAAAATTGAGTTACTCTTTGCGGCTCGTAAATACGAGTGAGAGCGAGAATCTTGGGTGTCTCGGGGTTCGTTCAAGAAAGTTTCATGTCGAGCAAGGATCTGAATTTTCTACGTGAATATATTCTCTCTCTCTCTCTTTCTCTCTCTCTTTCTCTCTTTCTATATGTTCTTCTATATATATATATATACATATACATATATATATATATATATATATATATATATATATATATATATATATATATATATCTTCCTCTTTCGTCGACGAGTTGGCGGAGCTCTAAGTATTATTTGCAAAGTACGTCGAGCAGAGGGAAGTAGAGTAGTCGCTAAATTTGGTTGGCACATACAATAGGAACGACTAAGATCGTGTCGGATCAAATAAGGTGTACTCTCGAAGAACGATGAAACGAACGCACATAAGGCCAAGTATCGTTCTATCTACTCGAAAGTGCTCACACGCACTCACTCTAGCGGCCACAAACTTTCGTGTTGTTTTATAAGTATCTAACGAGTACAGTATATTCGTTTATATTTGGTATCGAGGAGTTTACAGAAACTTGAATTCTTGCTAACGGAACAAGTAGAACAGTTTGAATTTTAGCTTCAATATGTGTATACATTCGAACTTTATATTTTTATTTTTCATTATTTATACTTTTATTTAACAAAAATTCCCAAGACAGAAGGCTTGGATTTCGTATAGAATGCTAAGAGAAAGAAAGATATTTTCAATAAAATATCTTTATTATATATTATTTAGAAATAAATAAATTATTTATTTTTATCTATTCGTTTAGAAATCATTTCGGTATCTAGTTTTAATCTTTTTTGACTGTCCTAACAAATTGATTAAACCGAATAAATTTTTATATTCATGTGCAATTTCATTGTATGCAAGTATATACATATGCATATTAAGGTTTTATTTGTTGGTGAGTTTTTTCTTTTTTTGCTTTACTTCTTAGTACTCATTGTATTTATTTTTACTTTAATACAACATAAGAAATAAGGCAGAGATGATGCCTGGAAAGTTATCTAGAGCCGTCGCGTATCGGAGAATATTTGGTATTAAATATTCGTATTCCCTGTCGGAGCGATAATAGACCTACCGGGTTCATGTCTTCCAGCTATGAAAAAGCTTGGAATATACGCGCGGCACGTGCTCCTTGTATACATGTGGCTGTCTGTGATCTCGGTTCTTTTCTTCTGACTTTCTCGAGACTAGCATACACACATGTTTATCTGTACTATAGTATTTATATATAAAATATCTACCTATGCCCTATTTTTGCGTCTGAATTGTGAATTATGTATCTTCGAGTTATAAATCGTGTATTTACGAGTTTATTATAAATAACCTATCAACGAATCATAATTTCGATTATTCGCAAGCTAAAAGATGATTTGTTGTTATATGTAAAGTTATGGAAAATATGTAGATTTAATGTAATATTGTTGGAAAGTATACCAAGCGAATCATGCGAAATCCTTTTATTAGTATATTTTTTTCGTTATAGTAACGTTCATAATATTACCGAGAAATCCATGACTCGTGCTATGCTTTATGATAGTCTATGAAATTAGAGTAATATTATATTCCGGTATGACTCTGTTATTAAATTAAGACCAGGGCATTAATTAAAACTTCATCGACGCATTCGAAAATACAGTTTTTTCATTATCATACGATTCCAAAAAAAAAAATAAAATGCAACAATTCATATTTTGCATTTACATTAATATGACTCGCATGAGAAATAATTATTTAGTTGCAAATTGAATTTACCGTATTGAATTTACGTAGTTATGAAAAAAAGAAAAAAAAAAGAAAAAAAAAGAAAAAAAAATAAATTAATTGTTATTGCAAGATGTTATTCCTTTCACGGAAAAAGTATGTAGTATATTATACATATTTATGGACAACAGAAAGAGAAGCAGTTTTTCGATTACATCGATGTAATAAAAGAAAAAGCTTTTATTATCATGAATAACTTTAATGTCGGATTACGTTGAATTTCGTCTAGCAATATAGTAGTATGGTAAATTAAAATACGATATTTTCATTCGTAGGTACAGTTAAACGATTAAGTGGACTGAACTTTCTTCTGTAATAATCCGTAATATTTTTTTTTTTTTTTTTTTTTTTTTTTTTTTTTTTTTTTATTGAAAAATAACGATTAAAGGAACATGTAATTGTATGTGCATGCACTTTTCGACTGGAAAATTTCTTTTTGGTCGCATCAACGATTCTGACGTGTTACTTTTAGGCAAGATGCATTTGCGCTCTTACGAGATTAAAAGGTACTACCCAATGTACTTCAAAGAATCGAGGGAAAAGTAGAGAAGAGTGAATCGATAATACTCTCTATTCTTTCTTCTTTCTCTTTCTCTCTCTTACTCTAAAAGTTTTATTTCACGACGAATGATGGGATAGTGCCGTACGGTGAAGAAAGCGATAAAACGAGAAGGAGCGATAACGAAAGAGAGAAAAAGAGAGAGAGAGAGAGAGAAAGAGAGAGAGAGAGAGAAAAGGCGGTCAGAATCTTTCTAGGATTTCCCTATTGCACCTTGCTGTTGTTCAAGTATTCAAAAAAAGCTCGGTACCTAGCACTTGAAAAGCTCCGCCGTTATCTTCGGTCACTCGAGGATCGTCGTGTTAAGCCTCTTAAGGAGGATTATGCTTTCCATCATTTCCTAGTCCGAATCAGTACGCTTCCTGGGAGGATTGGCGAAATCCTACGTAGCATCCGCCTAGTCTTTTCCTATTCTCATCCTCTCTCTTTCTCTTTCTCTCTGAGCTTTCCGACAACGCGAACTAGGTCCTCTTGTGTTCTCTCCACGGGCCCTACGCTGTCACCTCGGCTCCAGCGATCTTGCGTCGCGTGAACAGCCTCGGGACAAAACGAAACTAAATAGGAAAACTGTGTCAGGTTAGTTGGTCACACTAATCCTTCGAGAAAGATACTATTCCGAACGACATTTATGATATTTTAAAGAAATTTTCTGTCACAATTATCGCACTATTTGCAACAAGTAACGATTTATTTTTTAATAGGCATTGTGTCATCGATTTTATACGCGTCTATTGTAAAAGGGACGTAAGTGAAATATTAAAAAAAAAATAATAGCATCAAATCCTGAATATATGTAGGTATTTCGTAGAAGTTGCAATTTGTAATTTTCCAAATGTATGAACATTTTTAAAAAGGATAAAAGGAATGAGTTCTATATAATATATAGTTGTCGTTTTAAGATCGATTGATTCTTACCTCATGAAACCAAGTTAGTTTATAGGCTCTAGGATTGGACCTGACGGTGCACTCGAAGTAAACGCCGTCGCCCTCTTTAATGCGCTTCGGATCCAGGGAAGAACCCATTTTGAGAGTGACGATAGGCGCATCTGCAAATTGAACAAGTCAAGAAATTGATTAGATTAGAATCAGTTTTATTTAAATAGCAATTGAGTCGAGTCGAATAAAGAGTCGAAATAAGAGTTTATTTTTCAATAGATTTCGGCGAATCTTTACGATTAAACATTTTATATCTGTGATGTACGATGTCTTTAATTTTTTATGTTTATATGTACGTACATTTGTACTTACATCGTACGGTTTGCTCTATTCGTAGAAAATGATGTGTTTATGCATAATCGGATTTCTTATAATTTCAAATTTGTACATCATTATTTTCATCCGATTATAGTATTATCATTTTATCCTAACGAACGAATTATCATATTTATACGTAATTGAAATTTTATGTCGATTAAAATTTCATCTCAAAAGAAAAATTTGTATATTTTTACCTGCGTTTTCCGAATTCTTTCTCATAAATTTCGTCGACAATTCAAAAACAAGACCCATCGAGGAGTAATTGGTCAATTAGCAGAGTTCTCAACGAAGACTTACTTTTCATCCATATGTAAAATTATTTTTCTTGGCAATTGATCTTCTGGAAAAATTTAAGAAAAAATCAATTTCATTTATCTCGAAGAAATCTAAAAAAATCGGTCTGTCCGTACCAGCCAAATGCCAAAATCTGTTTTATTTAATGATCGATAAATTCATATTAATCATTGTAACGTTGCATTATTTATATCGTTAATAATTATTCATTGTATTACTGTTGATAATTAATTAAACATATTTGTTTACAAAATTTTACAAATTATTCAATTTGGATCAATTACCCAATATTAATTTAGTTGTTAGTCCAGTTCGGCGACCATCGAAAAGAATATCGCGAATTGGCAGCTTTCGAGGTGGTGTACCATGATGGCCGAACTTGGAAACAACAGAGAGAATACGTAAAATTAATTGTTATTTAATTAATTTATATTTATATAGATATAAATAGAGATAGAAAATTTGAATTGCAAGTATTACTGATTTCACGTTTCAAATTTCTCTTTAATGTCATTGAAGTTATTTTATGGAAATTGGTGATAGACTGATTGTTGCGTGATAATAGATAAACGTAGAAAGATACATATGAACTTTGAGTAAAAAGAGTAAAAGAAATTTTTTAAATAATTCCATTTTTATAACGCATTTACTTTTCGTCTCATACATTTTATAATTCGCAAAGTTTATGTCAAAAGATGAAATATTCTTATCGTGAAGTTTTTCGATCGAACGGATTACATAATACTTCTCATCGTTCAACGACAAAATCGTTTCTACCGAAATATGCAATAAACGAATATGGAAGTTTTCGTCTTTGTAATAATTTTTGAAAAAGAAGGTAAAGTAAAGATTAATTTAACAAAATAGAAAGGAAGAGTGAGATTTCATCATGACATTTTCGAAATTATTTCTACTGCTTCCACGAAATGTTATTTATGAACCGAAGGGGAGCAAACCGCGCCACAATAATATGCGTACCTATATTATCGGGGGCGGCGTTTAATGAAATTTGCATTTTCGCTTGCGCTCGTATTCAAAGTACCAAAGTCAAAGGCGAATCTGCGACTGAAATGCGACTAGCGTAATAACGTCACGCACGAATTAACACGAAATATTTATTCGACTGCTTCCTAGTACGAATTACGTGTCGAATACTTCCATTGATATACCTATTGTTTTTCAGATACTCAGATACGCAATTTTTTGATACATTTTTTTTGCAAATAACCATGTTTTCCTTGAATCGTGAGATAGTTAATATTATAATAAATTTTAATATTATAATAAATTAATATAAGATTTATAAAATTTTGTAGATTTAAAAGAGTAGAATAATAATTTCAAAAAATATATCTTTACATGTTGTAAAATATGTATTTATATATAAGTTACGTATTAAATATAATATTATTTATCAGTATCGATTATCGACTTAACAATATTCTTGAGATCTATAGTCATATAGATTTATAAAAAGTATAATATTAGAAAATTTTTAGCTTATTTATTTATTTATTTTTTTATTTTTTTATTTTTTTTTTGATACTTTTACGACGTATGTATGTATTATAAATGACATCGATACGGAATATAGAGATCCGAGTATCGATATATAGTAAGACTAAGAAAGAAGAAGGGAAAGAGAGAGAGAGAGAGAGAGAGAGAGAGAGAGAGAGAGAGAGAGAGCATAGATAGCAACGTAAGCGCGAGCATGTGGCGACGAACGATATGCGGCACGCACGCGGCTACGTCGAAATGCGAGAGATGCGAGATTGGTCATGCATACGTATACGAACATATGTAGATATATACATATGTAGATATATACATATGTAGGTACGTATGTATACTGTATACACCTTTATGCATGCATGTAACCACTTATAGATTGGTGGACGATCGCGGGAACTGCGAGTTCGTACTACTGCGGCTAGTAATGAGTAGTAAATATGTACATCGTATGCATATATGTATCTATTTTCAACGATCAGATCGTCAACATTGTCATTATCAATATTAACGAAATATCACGTTGTAGGAAAAGCGCATGTTACTTAACTTTTTTTTCCCCCTCATTTAACTAAATTATTTTCAACTATTAAGTAAAAACATTTGAGAAGCTTTCGGTTTATTCTTATATTATCTTCCCCCGTTTTTCAACACACGATATAGGGGTGACAGTTTATGATCCATATAATATCCGAATTTTGTACAGATTTAATTTTCCACTTTTTCTTGTTCTTTCTTCTCGAATCTATTCCAAAGTGGAAGGTGAAAGAAAGAGAGAGAAGAGTAAGAAATAGCGTCGTGACTTTTTCTCTCAACTTCATTAACGTGGTTCGTTTGGCCTCGACTTTTTTTGATTTTCTAGCAACCCTAATTCTGCTACTAGCGACCCTTTGTGCCACAATTGTTCTTTATAATGAAGAAACGAAGTACCTCGAGCTAAAGGAGCTCGAGACTATATTCTCTTCCGGTCGAGCGACCCGGTTTCAATGAAACCATTCTCAACGCTCCCATTCCGCCATCTTCTTTTTAACCAGGGAAAATATATACTTCAGATTATAAAGACACGCCCGGTAGCGGGCGAGTGCGCGCACATCTTTTTATGCGGTTCGATATATCATATGCTTTCCTGTCTACCGTAGAAAATTACGATCCAATACGACGAGATACGATCTTAAGCGCGGCAACGATCGTTCTTAATCGGTGCCGTAACCCAAAAAGAGCTCTCGAGGTTTCACCACTTTAGTTTGTCTTCGTAAAACATTTATAAAATGTGTTCCTACGACACTCAAGTAACCATTTATCGTGCCGTAACGAGGTGCGCATTGCTCCGAAATATTAACAAGTGTGCGGTCGACGAAGTTAATCGACCTCTCACTAAATTCCGTTTTCTACCTTAGTAAAACCATATCAGAATATATTATTATTTTTTTCTTTACTTTTCCTTGAAATATACAGTATCATTGTTTAACAGAGCACCTGCGATACGTTTATTTTTTATATTTCTTTTTATTTCCTCTTCGTGAGTGTTTGAACGAACGCGTTTGAAAAAACTCGAAGAACTGAGTACGAATACGAAAAGAAATAAGTGTCGATGGGAAAGAGTGGCAAGCCGCGTTCCAATTTTCTTTGCGCACCTCTTTTAAGATCTCTTCTCACTTCTTATTTCCCCTCCTCCCTTTCTCTTTTTCTTTCTCTATCTCACTCCATTTTCTTTTTCCTCGAGTTCGTTCTCTACATTTCCTTGGCTTTCCTCTTGCTTTCTTTCCTATCCTATTTGGCAAGGGGTTATCGATAACCGAAGAAAAGAGGTATCGAGTCAATTTATCCGAGACCGATTTTTGGTCACAGAAAGCAAGTGGACCGCTCTGAATGTACACGTTCACCCAAAGAAAGAATGTTCGCTAGATACTCTATCTAAACATCGACGTTTCTTTGTCTTCTTTTTGCATCGTAGAAAACGTTCTTTGCTTTTGATTTTTGAATTAACCCTTTTTAATATTGCGACGAACGATATCGTTTTTCGTAATCGTATATCGTTTATGAGAATTCTAATTTCTAATCCTTTTTATTTTTTATATTTTGTCGAAGTTTTAACAATATTCGTTATTATATCGATTGAAAGTGACAGACGAGGTTTAAAATCATTGATCCGTGTAAAGAGAATACAGCAGATGTTTTTGAATTTTGAAAGGTGATACGTCATACTCTCATTCTTTTCATTCGTTCCATTGTTTGTATTAACACAGCCATCGATTTGAATTTTGTCATCGGCCAAGACCGATTTCGGAAAGAAATTATTTCGCAAAGATATTATTTGAAAATACGAAAGCGAGAGTAGATGAAAAGTTGATGAAAATATTGATAATTATGATTTAAAGAGATACATTAATAATTTTTGGTCAGTTTATTAATTGTTATAATTTCGCATGTCTTGTTCTGTTGAGAAAGATCACGAGAAGTGTTTTTATGAACGTGGCACAATATAAAATTATTTGTTCGGAATTTACACTACGACATTTTCAACAGTTTAATTTTACAAGAAAAGAGAATGTCGTTTGACATTATTTTGATTACTTTTACGAGGTATTTTTCCAGATGAAATGAAATAATGAGAAAAGCTCGTTAAGCAGTACTAAGAGGATGTTTCGTTAGTAATGACGTTTATGAAAGGAAGTTTGACATTTAGATGTGGTGGTTATTTTGCTGATAGTCACTAGAGCCTGTTGGTTTTATGGTGGTTTCATTAATAATGAATTCAATTCGTCAACTTCATTGTCAAGTGGAAATTCTTTGACAAAAGAAGGAAAATGATTAAGCCTCCAAGGATAAATATGCGCGAGCGTGTGCAAGAGAGAAAGAGAGAGAGAGAGAGAGAGATAGAGAGATAGTATAGGAAAGATAGGTAGTTCGGATTCAACTAGGTGAGTTAAAGGGGGATTAGGGGGAAGTATGGACTGGATCCTGGTCTATCGAATATGTTCGAGCGGATACTTCGCGATATGAATTTTGCAACGTGTGTCGATAGATCGGTAAGATATTGTGAGCCGGATTCCAACACTGCCGAGTTGTCTTATTGTGCAATGGCCCGATAGATATTAGCGTCCACGATACGCTTCGTGAAATTTTTTAAATGTTGGATAAAACGTATTTTACGAGTTTGAAAAAAAAAGGATAGGAGGGAATGAGAGGAAGAGAGAGAGAGAGAGAGAGAGAGAGAGAGAGAAAGAAATCGTAACATTTTTTTATCCTTCGAATTTTCATACACGTATGCTCGATCTATGTTTAAAATTCTGTCTTCAAAAGTATTACAAGTATTATTAAATCAACGTATTGTTTTTATCGGAAGACCTGTTAAAATCATTGGATTATTGCCTCCTTATTTATTTATTGCAATTTATTCATCTATCATCTTCACGCATTTCAAGCACTCTATCTCTTTATCTTTCTTTTTGTATTCCTTCTTCTACCTAAATAAAATTTTAAAGAATTCATGGTTTATTATGTAATCAGGGGTGTTTTTTACCTTACGACGACAATTTAATAATTGTAAAAAATACGTTTGCGTTTCTAGTATTCTATAGATCAATTGATGAAAAGAAAAAGAGGAACTCGTAAGATCGGAATTTTGAACAGATTCTGTTCTAATCAGAATGAAATCGAATTCGTGCTTCGATAATGAGTCGAAGGAATGTTAATGCCCGCATGTAATTTAATTAAAACTTTATTACGATTTTGAACGATTTGTCGCAAGCAGAAACGTGTTTCTCTTGAAGGGACGTAGCAGGTCATGCTCTAACCGACCGAAGTGGAAATTAAAAGCGAAGGATCCTTCTGCCAGGTTAATCGGTAGAGCTTAACGATTCAAAGAACGTGGAATTTCCTCGATGGTATTTCTTAGGTATCGAATTATAGGACAGTTGGGTAAGGGTAGGTGGTAAAGGCATGCTCTTTGAATTACTCGGAGCCATTTAGCAGTGGAAGTAATGCAGCTCGATAATGGCTTTTCTACGTACGAAGACAATGCCTCTTAGATTTATCGTTTTTACATGGCACTGACGCTCTCTCTCTCTCTCTCTCTCTCTCTCTCTCTCTTTTTCTATCTTTCCCTTTTGGAATAATCATGACGCACGTTTGCTTTCTTCAAACTTTATGGTTCCCTAGCAATAAATATATGAAGCGCCATACACACGGACAAACATGCCAACACCGATATAAGAAAGGATTCGGTAAAGTTGTGCGATATCAAGCCTTACTGCTCGCTCGCTGCGACTTTTTAGAATATGTAACTAGAAAAACTTTTGTTTCAGTTACACAAACGAAATTGTATTTGAAACGGGTTTTTAGTTCTTCTTTCTTTTTCATTCTTTTTTTTTTTTTTTAAATTACAACGTAGCATATACACGATCAAGATAAAAATGTTCAAGAGTTTGATAAAGAATTGAAAATCGTTTTGTTTAAACAAAAATTCAATTATGCGCATGAAAAAATGCCGTTGAAATACTTAATAATAATAATATAGAGGTAAAAGTATAAACATAAAAACTATGTACCATGATCGTAACAATAGTCGTTAACCGGTAATGTCGCATAATATTTGTCCGATAGTAGGAATCGTGTAGTGTGCTTTGGATAACCATATAGATTAATCGTTTGCGTAAATAAAGATCATGATAAAGATACTAAATTTGATGGCACGATAATGAACGCGTCTAGAGTATGGTAATAACAGACAGAGTTGAAAATCATGCTTCCGATAGAGTTAATGGTAAGACTCGATGATAATTGGCCGTAACAAGTTAGAAGTTGCGGAAGATAAACCGTAGACTGTAGAACATTCGAAATTGGATGTCTTTGCGTTTGCGTAGCGATAAGATGTTACCCGCGTTTTGGTTTATATTTATGTAATCATTTCATTTCTCAATTTGCAGTTTGCAAAGAAAACGAAATTTTGCAATTAATGTTTGAATTTTTGCACTTTACCGTGTATACCGCAAATAGTTGAAAATATGCGAGTATATATCTTATATATGATTTATATATATCTGAAAGGCGTATAATCCTTCGATCTACTTCGAGTTTTCGTCAATGTTAGCAAACTGAATGAGTTCGCCTGAATAAGTTTCTTGTGGGTTCTTCGGTTGCTCGGAGGACGATGTGGTTGTTCCTTTTGAGGCTGTAAGGCCCAAGTTCGACCATCGTGGTACACCACTTTCAAAGGAGCTTATTTGTGATCCAACCTTTGATTATTGTCAGACTAGATTACACGGCGAATTAATATAAGTTAATCGGAAAAAAAGTTATAGGGGGAAAAAAAAAAAGTTGGAAATAAGTTAAAAAAAAAAAAAAAAAAAAAAAAAAAAAAGTTAGAAAAATAAATGTATTCAATTAAATAAGAATTAATGATTTGAGGTATAAAAAAATGAGATATATTTTATAATGAATTTAATTGTAAATATTTTTTCGATTAATTTTTTGTTTATAAATTGAATTCTACTATTGGGGAAACAGACCATTTTGTAATTTTTCAAATTCGAAGAAAATTTTAAAGCACATTTTATCAAAGCTTTTTTAATTGGATTTTAACATGCTTAATGAGTTCCTGTCGATTGACCGATATAAAAACTGTTACGCAAATTGAAAAAGTAATAGAATATGAAGATTCGTACTGAATGTGAAAGCTATTTAGTTTTCAATAATATATTTATATATAAATAAAGCTATAGAGATGATTTATAAAATGTAAATACAAGAAACGAGATAGAATGCGATGATAATAAATTTGGAAAAGAACGACAACAATATTGTAAAGAATTTTCCACTATTTTCTGGAGGAAGGAAAGAAAGAAGAATCTTGGGTCGAGCCATGTATCTCGATGTAGCGCTAAGAACAATTGAGGAGCAAAAGCAATGGAAACAGCATGAGAGAAGATCCAACTCCCATACCACATATTGTAGAGAGCTTAGGAGGATATCCTTGGAAGGAATACGCGTTTAATTAGTTAAAAAGTCCGGCCGTTGCCTCATTCTTGCTTGAAATAACTTTATATCACAGATATTTTCTCTATTGACAAAAAGGATTACATCTATTAATCCGATGTATAACAAGATGAGAGAACGCGTGACATGAAACTGAGTGTAGTATAGAATGATATAGCATTGGCGTAAACGTTCAAATATTTTTTACCTGCAGTTGATCGTAAAATATAAGCGTACTCATTGTAAATATGAAAATCTTATGACTATGTCATTAAGATTCTACTCCATGGACTTTGAGAGTATTAAAGTAACGGATAGATGAGTAATATAAAAATACTCACAAATTAAAGATTCTTATGTGAAACTGAAATTCGGGAATCAAACCGAGCTCAAATGAATATGCATTACAGAAAATATAAATGGGACAAATTTGAGTTTCGAGTTTTAAGCCGTTTTATAAAAGAAACATACAAAAAACATGTAATATGTTTTTTAGTTATAGAAATAAACTATGTATAAAGAATAACGTCCTTAATTAGAATATGTGGAGCAAGTGGAATTAACGAAAAAAAAAAAAAAAAATTGTAATGCTCCAATTTTAATAATTGGCATTCATGAGTGTTTGTTGTAAAATTTTTAATCCGTTTGAAGATCTATAATTATCAGATTACTTGTTGATTATATTAAAAAATAAAGTCGAGGGTAGACATTCACTGAAAAATGTGGGGTAGAATTGTCGATATTTTTGATAAATCAGAATTCCAAATCAAATGCATACGCATCATACGTTTTCATTCAGATGAATATACTTATCTATTGAAAATCCAATATTCGTGTTAACAATCGCTCTATAGTTTTGACGTTTATACCGGAGTCCTCGAATTTTACAAGACAATAGGATTTTTATCGTACAAATGAACGAATTTATACGAGCGGTGTTCGAAACGCGTATCTACTCCAATTCGTAGCTTTTAACGCGTCCTCGGTGAATCGAGTCAGGTTATCATGGCGTTAAATCGTAAATGGTTTTACATTATACCGAAACTCGGTGAATTTGTGAGACTAATCGTACCATTTACTTTTTAAGACGTGATATATACCAGTACAACTGAGTTCTCGTAAAAGCTTAGTAAAACTATTTCATATCCATGTCACGAGAGATTTCTTTTTTTCTTCTTTTTTTTTTTCATTTCATTAAAAGTATCAACCCAAAAGACTTTTCTACGCTTCTGGGATTTTTGGGAATTTCACCTTTAACATCTGGAAGTGAGAGTAGAATCGTTAAAATTATGTTGATGAATTCGATGATCTAAATCCGAAATACTCAAGTGATATTCATATCTCTTAAGGGAAAAGAATTATTAATAGGATCGACAATAATTCGATCAAGAAAAATAAAGAAGTTATATACATGATGAGGGAGAAAATAGACAAGCAGTATTTTATCGTTTCACTTATCGATCGCTGAGGCCCATAAAGTTAGGCATACACGCTCCAGTGAGAAAAGGGAAAGAATCCTTTTCATGATAAACAGAATCATGACGCAAAAGGCGACTACGAGGGCGTTACCAGCAAGTCCGACATTTTATTTCGTTGCTGGCAAAGCAAAACTTTTCCTTGTCTTGGCTCTTTTACGATCAAGGGATATCTATTGCCAACAGTGAATCAGAAAAAGGGAATAGAAAAGAGTGGACGTTTCAGGGATTTCTTTTTCCGCATTTTATTTTTATTTGAGATAGAGTCGTCGTCGTACTAGCCGCGTGACGCAGTAATCGTAAAGCCGATCGTCGAGAAGGGAATGTTTCTATGGATTTAGAGATTAGAATTCGTATTCCATGAACAGACGAATTTGTCGTACTCGATGGGTCCTCTCTACGAGTCCTCGCAATAACGCCTTTTATGAGGCTTCTTGTACTTGAAAAGCGTAAAATAAGATCGTTCCTATCTTTAAGAAATTTGAAGTCGACGAGTCTAAATCGAATCGTAATGCACCTTACGAATTTATAATGCGATTTCATTTGTTAACATTGAAGGATCTTTTAATTATATTTATTAAACATTATACGTATCATTATACTCGAAATATCGTAGTTTATGTTAAGAAATAAAATAAATTTCTTTTAATGCATTCTAGGTTAAATATAACAAGTAAAGAATTACATCGATTAAGAGCACGCGAAAGTAATGGAATAGGTGGATCGAAATTAGACCGTAGGTAAACCGTTTGTAAATATTCATGGGACTTTCTAGGAATTTGCTATGGTTTTCCTCTGTCGAAAGTAATCTGTTTGTAGTAATTAAGGCGATTAACGTGCAAGCTACTAAGGAAACTACGAGAAGAAAGTTGCACTAGTTGATGCTTCTGCGTATCTTTTTCAAGAGGAAAGCTCGGATAGAAATAAAGCTATCAGCAATCTTACAGTATTGTAATTAAATGAAAAAAATCTTCTTTGCTCTTTTAGAAATTTATCGATAGCATTATCCTTTGTTTCCTGGGAGTCATTAACGAATTCACTGAGCAATAATTACGTAAGATAATTGAATCTTAAAATAACTTTTTTCATACATTTTTTATTTTTATTGACTCGATAAAGTCAAGTTGAAAGATCATTTTTGTTTCAAAAGTATGGTAATAATCGTTTATCTTTTTTTACAAATTAATTTTATAAAGTTTAATGAATAAAACAAAGCGAAAAATTACAAGATTTTCGATTTTCGATTTTAAACGAAAAAAAGAAAGAAATGTTATTTTCATGTAAAGTTTTATACAATGAGTAAATGTTTTCCATAGGATGATAAATAGAGAGAGAAAGAGAGAAAGAGATACAGAGAGAGAGAGAGAGAGAGAGAGAGAGAGAGAGAGAGAGACCGTAGTGAAGGGAGAAGGAAGGTGATGTCTGTGAAAAGTTGGCGAATAACTCGTTTCAAAGCAATTTGATGAGAACGATATCGTCTATGCTGCGATTTCGATTTTGCCGCGGCACGTTTCGATGTTCCGGATGTAAAGATACGGTGCAAATGTGAGAGGAGTGGCGGAAGCGGCCGTATAAAATCTAAATAGCCGGCCGTAAAACAAGAAACACGTCGTCCTTACTCGACTGGGCTGGAGAGAAGTCTCACTCTGTCTCTTCCGTTCGATAAAATCTGCTCTAGCTTCGTTCCTTCTCTGATCTCTGTTCGAAGCGCAATGGACCCATCTTCTAACGGTCTCTCGAGCGCGTTGATATCGTTCGCTTTTCGAGGATCGCTTGTCGTAAATTCTTAACGAAAACCTCTCGCGAAAATCGTTCGAGAATGTCGTTATTCCCTTCTCCTGAAGGACGAAACGGACGTTACGACGAATAATTTTTCCTTGTGAAAATCGAAGCTGAGAGAATCAGAAAACGTGCGCGTTTGCATCGCAATATAGGAAGGTAAGGTTTCTCGTAGAAAATTTTATTTCTTCGACCTTGTTTGATTTTGCATTTAAAAGAGATTGAATATATAAGAAGAAGAAATTTTTTTATTTTTAAGAAATACAGTTTAAATGGGCCATCATTATATCGTATTATAGATTTATAAAATATAAAAATAATAAGTAGAGAACCAATGTTATTTATAAATATACTTTTTAAGAAAATGATTGTATTTTTATACGATACTTACAAGAACTCAAAATTATATCCAACCATTTGAGTAAATATTTTTGTTTGTCTCATTGAAGGAAATCTAAATTCAAAGACTTCGAATTTCTTCTATACCAACTGAATATTATTACGTGATTGTTATCATTATCCGATTACATTTTGGGTGTTTTCATTGATTTTGGACCTCGAGATGAAAGCTGACTCATGTTATTACAAAGTTCTAAGCGTCAACGTATGTAAAATTCGTTAGTCACTGTACCAACCAACTCGCCCCATTCGTGAGTAAAATAATAAGCCGAAAGCTTCTTTGTAACCGCATAGTGGAGAGTAATTTTTTTTTTGTTTTACTTCTCTTTCAAGGTTTCCCCACTCTTTTTCTCTGAACTGACGTTGGAATAGACCATGATCCTGAATCGCCACAAGGCGTTTTCTCATAGCTACATTTCGAAAAGAGAATGAGAAGAAAAAAGAAAAGATATAAAAGGAGGGAGAGAGTGAGAGAGAGAGAGAGAGAGAGAGAGAGAGAGAGAGAAAGGCAGAGGAAGAGAAAAGAAATAGTAGAAGCAACGAAGGGCTTTTAAAACGCTTTTTACCGATGAACTCCATAGAGTTTGGACGGGGAACAATGGCACGCTTCTGAGCTTCGTCGATTTACGATCGACGAACGATTTCGATCTATTGTCCCCGATCCATTAATTAAAATGTATTCCGCCGAGAGGACGCGCGTACGGATCATTTGTTTTCGTTTGCCGTCGGATCGAAGAACGATACGAAGTACAAAAGGATGTTTCGACGTTCGATGAGAATCGTTACGTTCGATGCAGCACTATGTTTGCGTCTATCGCGAAATGGTACTTTCCATGAAACGAAGTTTTTTAATCAACGATTTTTATATCACCGTTCGGCCATACGGACGATACTTTTTCCTTTTTTTCTTTCTTTTTATTCAAACCCATGGAAACCGGCATGCGTGTTAAAAATAGATATATGTGTATGCATGTATTTGGTTAATCTTTTCTCCTTTTCTATCATTTATACAAACGCGACGAGAATATATAACTTTTCAAATTGTAAACGTGTTTCGTTAACAAAATACATAATTACATTGGAAAAGTAATTAATAAAGGAATATAATTTTGCGTTTCTATGTGAACATACATTACAATGGAAATCGAACGATTTGCAATAAAGGTAATTATTCATTCGATTTAATTACCGTTAATGAATCATTTATAGAAAATGTATCGATAATACTCCTATAATTTTCAAAGCTTTCCTTATTTTTAGTGTCAGCGAAATGATCATAAAGTAACAAAAAGGATCACAGTGTATTTATTCGTATGGATAATTCGATTTATAGTCGGACGATTCTATTTATCAGTGTATTACGAATACGTTCGTAGCTAATGGAATGTTAGTAGAATTCTTGTCATGAATCGATATTGGTTAAACGATTTAAAGAAAACGAAAGAATTGCTATACGGGGAGAAATCTGACGGATCGGACGTAAAAATAGAAAAGAGAGAAATTGGAAGAAAAGGTAGGTGGGGAAGAACGTAGAAGGGATGTATGTTACCGGTCAGTTTTTCCATCTTATTCGATCATTTCAATATATTCTCGGCTTTATTTGCGATCGCTTTATCTCTTTTTCTTGCCGAGCTTTTTTTGCCGATCACAAACAAGCATCGTTAAATATGATAATTTTAGTTTTTGCCTAAGATTTTTCTGCAAATGGAAATAGAAATAAAAAAATTCAGATAATCATTTACATATAGGTAATATAGGATAAGCGATTGTTTAAAAACTTAGAATAAAAATCAAATTGCAGATGCAACTACGATTTTTCATTTTCCCATTAATATTAATTATTATCAAATAGTTTTTATACATCTATTAGATTATAATAGATTCTTAATTTATTTATGTAAATTAACGATTAAATAGCGATTTCTCTCTTTTTCGATGAAAGAATAATACTTCTCTTTATCTTATTTCTTTCATTCTTTCTCTTTCGAGTTTTGTCCTTTTATGTCCCTTGCGAGTTCGAGCGCGAACTTTATTAAATATTAAAGAACGACCCACGAAAGCTACCGCTTTCTGTCTTTGCCGTTTCTCAAGAGTTTAACTTTTCTCTTTTCCACTCCAAATTTCTTTGCTTCTTTTTCTTGCTTTTTCTTTCTAGTGCCTATAGTTGCTTCCATGTTTCTTTTCCTTTCACATTCAGCACGTTTCTCACAAATCTTCACCTTCTTGTCGAATTTAGATTTAATGATGAAAAGAAATACTAGGACTTATGTAATATATAGGATCTAAATTAATTACTCTGTAAAATGATATTCTGTTACAACTGATATACTTATTAGGCACTGCGTTTTGAGCGAATCGAAATATATAATCGGATTTGGTGGAAGCTAAATAACGCAAGTGGACTGAACGATCACTTTGATGATATCGAGGTGAAAAAAAAAGAGAAAAAAGGAAAACACGATTCTGGCAAACGAAACGAGCGAAAAATATGCGACAGAAAGAGAGAGAGAGAGAGAGAGAGAGAGAGAGAGAGATCGACCCGGACAGACTTTTTCGGTATAGGTTTTGAGCGGCCGGTCATCGATTTTGCGTATGCCGGTAGTCGTACGGTAGTAGGATGTTGAAAAAAAAAAGAGCGAGCATAAAAAACAAGCTGGAAGAAGGATTGAAACGTGAGTGTGATAAACGTGATTGATGAGTGGCGGTCCACGATCGTTCTGCATTTCCGTGCAATATTTTCGCGGGGTAGAGTTAAAAAATAGAGCGATGGGGTAGTGAGGCTTGGAGCTGGTTGTGGCTGGTTGGAGGATTGGTGTAGTAAGAGAGGCAGGGAGGGAGTGAAGAAAAATCGTGTCAGCGTGTGCAACGAGAGACGGTCGACGAACGATGGGCGCACTACCGCTTTGGAATCCTGAAATTTGCATTTATGATCCTCCAATTAGCGATTTTCGAGTTTTCCCGCAAACGCACGCTTTTGTCGGATCGTTACGTTCCAATGCATAAATGAGAATATGTCCATTAAACCATCTGCAAGCGTCATGCTTTTTTTTCTTTTATTCTACTTTTTACGCATTATCGTTTCAATTTGTTAGTCTAGTACCGTCGTGTAGTCATCGTTGTCGTCGTCGCTTTCGGATTCTTTGCCTTCATAAATCGCAAATCCAAGGATAGCTACGATCGTTCTTTTCTTGTCCGAGGATAAAGCGATGCTCGCTGAAGAAAGCTGGAGCTCTATTTTGTCGTAAAAGAATCGATCAACGAAGAAAAAGTAGAATCTTTAACTGCTAGCGATAGAAGGCAAGGAGATAAATTTTGTTCATTATAAATCGTTAACGAGACAAGGAATCATTATGGTTCTTGAAAAATATATAAAAATGTTATTGCTCTAAATATTTCACGGGAGAATAATATTAACGGATGCAACGTGAAGATGGAAAATGGATGCTTAAAATATCGGTTCGTACTTTGATGTAAAAAGTTCAGATCGATGTTACATCCTGACCGCTTGTTCGTCCAATGATACACATAGCCTCCGTTATTAAATACCCTCCCTTTTTTAATTTAAATTTCAATATAAGTTTAAACGTTATGGCAATACTCCGACGAGTGTCAAAAATATTTGCGTATGATACCCTGCAATTTGCAAGTAACAATTTCTCTTTCTCTCTCTCTCTCTCTCTCTCTCTCTCCCTCTATCTCTTTTTTTCTGTTTCACTTGGCAAACAAAGCCACTTCTGATATTTTCGAAACGGATAAAGAAATAGTCGAAAAGTTTTATTTGCTTGCGTATACAGCTATATGAAAATAGTTCTCGCTTACATGGAAAAATGATGAAAAACTGATATTGAATAAATAAGAAAGTACTGGTATCATATTAATTTTGGTCAAATTAAATATAACGAATAACGAAGTGTCAATTTAATTTCCAATATTGATAAATATGCAAAATGTTCGGTTGGACGATATTTTGTTCGAATACGTGTATATAAATTGTACACAGATAAATTGGTGGAATTGTATGAGAAAATGAGATAGTGCATCAAAAATGATTTTTACAGAATTAAAATTTTCTGAAAATATTAGTTCGATGGTAATATCCAAGTATTTGTCGATTTTTCAGAATTTTTCATGATGAAAATTCGTTGTGGATAATTTTTAGAGAAGACACGATGAAATCATTCTTTATATAAAAAGAAGGGCGATCGATTCTAGAGATTTGTCATTAAAATATTTGGGTTCTCAGGAAATATCTGAGAAAGGGAATGCTTGGCCCGTTCGAGCGCAATCTCCTTGTGGCTTGAGAGGACACGGTTTACTTTGTTGACCTTTATCGTGTCGTCTCTTCTACTTTTCCCTTCGCTTGGTTCTGTAATCACTACGTAGAATATCAAGCGTTCGAGCAAAAGACCAGATTTTGCATTGTCATTCACTTTTATTTCTTTCTTCGTCTTTATATTCCATTCGTATGTACGAACGATCGTAAGGAGCAAAATGAATTCTTCACAAGGCAAAAATTATCGCAAGACATTAATACTCTTGATCGTTCCTTCCTAGAGTGCTGTTTTATCGTCCTATATTTTTCTTCAATGTATCTGCACAAGGAGTAGTAGCGTATTCGAAGAATTTTGTTTCCTAAAAGAATGTTACTCGTTCATTTCAACTTAAAGCCTTTCGATTTTGAAAAGTATTAAAAAAGAAAGCTAATTATTATATCTATCTATGTACAGATATTATTATTCTTTTGAATTTATTTTGTCTTTTAATACTTTTTATGGAGTTTATCTATGTTTAATTTCAAGAATATTCCGTTATCCCAATATAATATATATATATATATATATATATATATATATATATATATATATTTATATCGAAGAAACATTATAATGATATTAATAATCAAAGCCTCTTACCGTTACCATAGATTTTGATAACGTAGCAGAAAAGCAATTCGTGTTTTTAAAATCGACCGTCCTCGGTGGAGACGTGTTTCAAACGTTTTTTCAATGAAATCTTTCGTGCGAGCATCGAAAAAATCTTTCGTGCATTTTCATTTATAACGCTTATCGGTGATATACTATCGCGAGAGAGTACTTTCCAGTTTAGATTACGATATGCAGGAAAATGGATTTCGGAGAGCGTATCGTTTGAAGCACATACATACAGAGAATATGAAAATAGCGAAGGGAAAGGGCGATGGCTTTGGAAAAAGACGAGAGTGGTCGGGTACTCCGATCCTTCTTCTATATTTCACAAGCACGTATATTTTTTTACATTCAAGTCGTTCTTTTAGCTCGTTCGCTCGTTCGTTCACTTTCTCCTTCTCATCCCTTCGAGTGATAAACGAAATGAAAAAAATCGAAATGATGAAAGCTCCTCGAATATTTCTAGAATATTTAAATTTGACGTGTGCTAAATTTTATATATTCTTCAAATTTCTCTTTTTCATTCGGCAGGTTCGTGCCGAAATCTCAAATAGCTCATAGTTTAAAGATATTTATTGTTTCAACGAAGGGACGAGAAAGATAAAAGGAGTTAATGAATTTAAAGAAACAAAGGATTTTGATTATACGAAAAAAATCAAATATATCGGAAATTTACCAATTATAGAACGGAAGTAAGCGAAAGCAACTAACTTAACTCGAGTTTTTTTGTCGAAAATTTTCATTTGTGATCACACGGTGCCGGCATCATTTCCGCCGCCAATAACCTTTCTTTTATCTCCTATTTGGCACTTTTACAAGTTTGCATGGTAATATCAGTTCGAACGATACTGGCCGTACTCCAAGGACGAAAATTGAGCTAAGCTACGACTCGAATATCGATGCTCAATCAGTTAGTAAGAATAACGGATGATGAACTGATGCACATCGACGATCTCTATTCGTGAAAAGTGTCTCGATTATTGCGTTAAACGTAAGGCATCCTATCACAATTTCTGGATTCGTTTCGCGAATAAATGGACGATCTGCTTCGTAGCAGCAAAGCGGTGATATCGTAGTAAATACACTATAAGCGGGCGGTTTCTTTGTGATTTATTGCAAATAAAGGTGCCATCGACGGATAAGAAAATGCTTGGCAGAAGGAAATAAGGTTAGGCCAGTGGAAGAATGGGGTCGCAGAGCAAAGCCTGCCAGAAAGATATGTTCTTAGGATTCGCGTGTGCAAGCCAGACGCGCGATGCGCGGAAATCGGAAGGCCTCGTAAAGTCAAGACCAACCCCTCTCGCGAAGAACTTTCGGCTTCCCGATATGTTCGATGCATCGAGCCGGCCAAACTCACAAATTTTCTCGGAATCTCTTTCTCCGCTTTTCCGTTTTTTTCGCTCTTTCATCGTTGCTTTCTCCTTTTTCAACGTAGAAACGGAATCGTTTCTTCATTTTAAACGAATGGTCTCTTTCGAGAACGTGAGAAACTCTTGCAAAGATGCATCTCCCAAGACGAATTGCACGACGCGTTTCTTCGCAATAATTTTCGAACGAAATTACGAAACTTTTCGTTCACAGCGACATCCAATCTAATTTCCGACGGAAACTTGTTATCGAAATGAAGCGCATAAATATCATCAATCTAAAGAGATATTTCAATTTAATAGCAACTTACGGAATTATTTGCTTCTTCTTTTCGTTCCTTTTTTTTCTCTTTTTTCTCTTTTTTTTTGGTTTTGTTAGTTTTTCGTCGATCGTCGAAAAAAACTCGGTTGAAGGAAAATTTGCAAAGGAGGACGATATGGATTTTCTATATGTGTTCCGTTGCCTCGAGTCGAGGCTGAAAACTCGAAACTCGATATGCAACGAAGCTTCGCATGAATTTATTTAAATACCAGGAGGAAACAAAGAGGAAACTTCAACGGGAGTATCGCTTCTCGCCGAGAGGAATGAGTATCTAGAGAGAAGAAAATAAAGTATCTCGAGCACAACCATGTCGTGTTTCTCTATGCGAATGTGCAAAATGCAGGGTGTCCAATCGCGGTGTTGATGGTACTGGTTATTCGTTCGTGACACAATATCGATGCGACAATATGCAGCCGGATTAGATGAATTTTGTTTACTTTTTGTCTGTAACAATATAACCTGCAGAATCTTCTTTAAGCAGTAAAACAAAACTTTTGGGGTGGTCCGAGCCGATGTAGGTAATAAATAAAATTCTCACGTAGCGCGATAAAATACATTTTAACGGATGTCGACGTACGGCTTACACCAAAATAAAGAGATTTATAAACGCGTAGCGTATATGCTGCTTATAGATACCTAATGCAATCGCGTTATCGTTATTAAATGCTTTCGTCCATAACCTATTAATCCGAGTATTCGTTTTACGGGGGATTTAATAATCGTATATTCCATCAGCGAGAAGATCATTATTTGAATACGTGAAATATTTGAAAAATAAAAAAACATGAGCTCTGCAATATGGCCTTTGGCGATATTCCGATAAATTGAAGTATCGTATCTTCAATCGAATATCGTAGCGATACTGTTTTGCTACGTGAGATTAAGGATTTAGAAGTTTGCAATTATACGGCAATAGTAATAAATAGGAATGGAAATTATAATCTGTCAACATTTAGATTCATTAAAGGTGGAAACGTTTCATAGTTCGTTTTCGTTTTTGCTCGGTTATAATTTAAGAGTAAATTCTATGAATTAATTAACGTTGATGTAAATACTTTTAATGATAGTTCTGTAATTGACATAATCTTCAATGTTGCCTCTGTGACGATTCACTACAAACAAGGTTCGAAGTTTTCCTTGATTTTCTTATATTTTCTTTTTCACGTAAATATTTATTTCTATGAAAGATATCGTATTTTATGAGTACTTTAAGTATCTAATTGAGGCTTGTTTTGTGCCAAGACAAAAGGAATCTTCGATTTAAGAGGATTACCTATCAATTATTTATTTATTTATTTATTTTTTTTTTTTTTTTCAATAAAATTACAGATTCAATTCTCAAGGCACAATAAATCGATGAAACGGATTTTATTTTTACTATTTTCGAAGACGTCGATTAGACGATTCTGCGAGAGAGTAACTAACACGAATGAACCTTTATCTTGAGTATTCGCTCTTAACTCCCATAGCCGCGCATGGTAATAAATAACTGGGTAAAACCAGCGGTGAACATTTATCGTACGCCGTGATTTGTGGAGTGGGTAGCTCTTTACAATGGTGCCTCTACTAGAGATGCTGGCGAGGAAAGCAAAGGAAAAGCCGCCTCTACGTTCCCTTAGAAATCATTCCCTATGCTAGCTATCGAATACCTTCTTTTCTTTATCAGGAATCAAATTTCCTTTCCCTTTTCCTTTTAATATGTCAGTGTCTGTATCGAAGTAGTATATTAATGTCTCATATCTTATCTTTCGTCTAATAATCTTTTTGGTTGTCACAGAATAGTAAAGTAATTATTCTCTTTGTATCATTTTGAGGTGACATTTTTGTGCGAAGAGCTTCGTGAGTTTTTTACAATTTCTTGATGTTCCCTGCAAATGGTTAAATTTCTTCTTTAAAGTAGCTAGGTTTTATCGCGAGCGAACGACAAAGTTCCGTTCGTGCTTCGCAAGTAGCAATCCTTTTCTGTCCAATTTATAGAGCTCACGTTTGCTCGATCTCCTCCTCTTTTCTCTCGTTCGAAACAACTCTCTAAACTAAACTGTTTCCAGTTTTCCAAAGAGCTTAAGGCTCTTACAATTGCTCAAAGACGATGCCAGGGTGCATTATAGCTTCCCGTTAGAAACGTCACGTTTTTTTTTTCTATTGTCTATTTCGTCGTTCTGAAAAATCACATGAGCAGATAAGAAGAAAAGAAATCTATTCGTCGTTTGTAACGTCTGTTTTTCTTTTCATAAATTCAACCTTTTATGATTAAGACTATTTTGTAGAGTTTAATAAATGTATGTATGATATCACTTAAATAAAAAAGTTTGCCGACAGTCTACAACATATAAGAAAATCAAATATTGTAGTTTGTAAATGATACATGTCAAAAAACGAAAATAAAATCAAAATGCAAAGCTCTTGCGTGAAAAAGATAAATGCGAAAGTAAACACAAGAAGAGTAATTAAACGTAGGAAAGTAAAATGAGAGTGTTGGAAAATGTTTAGAGATTCATTCTGACGGATGTAAAATAAAATGAGATGAGCCAACTATTACTTCTAAAAAAGATATTTCATTCTGTATAAATCCCTGAGATCTAAGTTTCAAATTTTTCCGCATTTTTTTCATGTCACTGATGATCAACGAGAAAATGACAATTTTTTTGGATTAAAAAATAATGAATGCGAATAAATGAATAAATCTGACGACCAAATGAAAATATCGGTTGAAAAAAAAAAAAAAAAAAAAAAAAAAAAGAAAAAAAAAGAAAAAAAAAAGAAAAAAAAGAAAAAAAAAAAGAAAAATCGTTGATTTGTCTAACGCGATTAATAATGGGACAATGATTGCGAAGGCATCACACGTCAGACACAAAATTAATTGGCGAGTTTAATGGAAAGGAAATTTCAAGAAAAAGCTTTGATATTCGAATGAATGATCAAAGAGAAAAGAGAAAACGAAAAGTTTAGAGGTGCGATTCTTCGTTCGTAGGAAGGGAAGGTTGGTTACGGTGAATTCGAGTTTGTATGACTCGTCCGATAATGGGAACTACGAAATAGCTTTCCAGTAAATGAACACGCACTATGCCCCGCATTCCACGTGGGACGACGCACGAGAATTTGCGATGAGGAGCATTCGCTTGAACGAACAGATCGTTAACCGCCTGACGCGATACCGGTGCTAACTCGCATGGCGTCGAGCAACCCTCGAAGAACCAACTCCTCCTGCGATTTCATTTTCATCAATGGTTAATAGACTCCGATCTTTCATCCAGCGAGATCATTCAGCAAGTACAATTTCGATTCCGATTGAATATTATTTCTGAACGAATTTTGCTTTGAATCGAATTCTTTTCTTTTACAATACAATGGTAACTTTCTTAATGTATCATATAAGATTAAGTATATTTATTTCATTTTTGTGATTCTCATTTCTTCGTACGGTCTAACAAGAATGTAAATATTTCTTGCATTGGGATTAAAGTAAAATATAATATATTGACAAATCTTTTATAGTTTTTATTAATCTTTATAATAATACTTGGACGTTGAATCATTAAGAAATAATATGAATATATCATAATAATCGTAATATAATTTTGAATGATATAGAATTCGAATTTATTCCACTATATCATGTAAACGATATTTCGTTGGTAGCGCGGCGATGTTATTCCTCGCTGATGTTATTGTTACTCGACATTCGTCCATCCGTATCGATTAGGCAAATGTACTAACGTACCTACAACGAATACACATATCGATGGAAGAGATTCCGTTCGAATAGAGATTCCGTTCTATATCCCTTTGTGCGGTTATTACTCTTTACAAGCTCGTAAGCTTTTCCAAAGGATATGTTTTGCATCGAGAGTGCGAACGTTGATCACGACCTATCTCGAACACGAGTGCATAAGATATCAACCAGATTAAATCGATAGTAACAACCAGATTAAATTGATTATATTAAACAGATTAAACCGACCGTATTCATACCTTTTACAACGTTTAAGACCGATTTTAGTTATATTGATTTTAGCGTATTTCGTATGTTAATGAGAATACCTTTGAAAAATAAAGTAAATAATCATTTTTGTAATAAAACCGGAACGATATTTATTCGATAATTTTAATAGCTCGATCGGGGCTTTTAGATTTTCATTGATAGCATATCCGCCTCGTTGATCTATCGAAGGAAACAAAATATTTGTGGATACCGAAAGAGCTCTAATCGTGGATTTTACGTGGTGCAATAGTTTTCATGCGACTGAACAGATCGTTAACCACGTGACATGGGGTATGCGGTTAACCTCAGCCCCCTTTCTCTTTCATCTACGTTCTAGTTATTCTACACCTACCATTACCCGCTTACGACCTTGCGGCAGAGACCCAATCTAGCCACATGGAGTCGAATTGTATGTAACCATGTTGATTATTAATACTTCCCCAGGGATAAATTACATTGCACATCGACACGCCTAACGAGCTAAATTGGTATTGGAAATTAACCTAGTGTGGCATAATCGCTAGAGAATCGCTTTGTCTTATCTTTATCTAGTGTATCTGTTTCCTATTGATATTATCGAAATATTTAATATAATCGATAATCGTAATGGTTCTATGTCAATGAAAATTTATTATTATTTCGATTGGAAGAAACGTATAATGAAAAAGTTATTGTTAATGTTTTCTTAACCGCAATCGTGTCGTATTGCACGTTTATATACATATGTATAGGTGTATACGACGCGTGTGGTGGCACAGACTAGGATGGTCATGCAGCACGTGTCTGATAAAGTACATATCGTTACCACTGACAGGGCGATGCTAACGTTGATAGATGCACGGTTATGAGCCACTTTGTAACGACGATGGCCATCCATCCTATCCGCGATATACTTCATTTTGAAATGCATTACGATTCGTCTCACATAGCGAACAAAATTAACGTTTCGAAGAGATTAATATTATCATTTTCGTATATTATCACTTTGGTTAAAGAGAAGTTAGATGTATATTAACAATTTTACGAAATCGATATGTAATCAGGACATGCATGTTTCTTCTTCAAATTTGAATTCGAATCAGAGCGATGCGTTATGAAAGAGATCGATGCAATAATTCAAGAAATTTTATCCAATAGGAAGTTTTTATTTTTGTGAGAATATCATTTCATAAGCACAGATAATGGAAGAGTATTCGGAATATAGAGGGAGAGAGAGAGAGGGAGAGAGAGAGAGAGAGAGAGAAAGAGAAAGAGAAAGAGAAAGAGAATAAAAGTGGAAAACGCACTTTGCTCGCGTGTACAAATAACGAGAGAGCAAAGCAAGAGTGGAAGAGATCTCTCGAAAATATCCCGAGTACGTTCGTTGCACTGTTTCCCACAGGAATCTGTTTATTGGTGGAAGGTTATTAAGCGAAAGTTTTGTCTAGAAAACTACATGTCCACTGGTGTAATGTTCTTCCCTCAAATTCCTTGAATACTTCTTATAATGCGATTCCCGCAAAATTCATTTAGTTCGAAATTAATTAAATCAATTTGTTTATAAGATTTCGAGTTACGGAATTATAGGAAAATGTGATACAGAAGAAAAGGCAAATGTAAAAAGCATACATTTTTAATGATTTATAATATGAGGAGATGTTATTTCGCAAATTATTATACGACGTTATTCAACAAAATCGAAATGTTTTAAATGTATGCATAATATGGAAAATACTAAAATTAAGTGTTATGAGGAAATTTATATTTTCGTAACAAAGTATTGGAATATTTTTATTAGATTTTTCGTACAGTTATCATGCAAATGGATTAAAAATAAATCGGTTAATATGCGAGAGCATGTATTTCGAAACAGACAGAATAAGAGATAGATGGAGAGAGAGAGAGAGAGAGAGAGAGAGAGAGAGAGAGAGAGAGAGAGAGAGAGAGAGAGAGAGAGAGAGAGGGGCGGTGGAGCGGAGAGAAACAGATAGACAAACAAGAAGAGAGTGAATTGGCTGGCACTATAGTTAGCGGAGAAATCGGGTACTAACATCGAGATTTCTACGAGAATGTGCGCGTGATGCCATAGCGATTACCTAGCGAGTTAATGCCAAATGTTCGCATATACATGGGAACGGAGGGATAATACAGGACACATCGAGTGGCCGATCGGACATTGTCGTAAATAAACGGATAACGATAGCTCGTATCTGCCGGAAACAAGCAGACGTTTCCGCTGTGCGATCTCCTATACCTAAATCTTCTTCACGATAAATTAGATGTAAATGGATAAGGAGTACATAATTTCGCGTGAGGTTCCCAAATTTGAAGGAGTGCGGTCTATTATATCCATTTCGATCTTTCTACAAATATGACAAATCGCGATATTCGTCCATTCTATTATGTTATCAGAATATCGTGAGATTGATATTATGAGAGATAACTTTGTACTTTCTTATCAATATTTATAGCATGGATAGGATTTTTGTCCACTAAGTCGATGTTGGTGCAATTTTGAATCGAGATAAGAAGATTTTTCAAACCTTTCTTCTCGATTGGCTTTTTGAGCAATCAGTTAAATCTTTTAGGTTCCTTTAAAATCAATGTAATAACTCGGTTGATCCGTTTGAATAGGAAGCGTTAAACTTTTCTTTTGTTTGAGACGAGGGAGAAGAACGTTTCCTAACGTATCAAAATGATTTTTCTTTAAAGACGACTGAGAATTACGAGGATCCTTGTTTGAGGAGGATCGTATTGTAGAATACGCTTGCGTTCGAATGAAATTCCAATCCCGTTTGATACGTCTCTCTTCTTTTGTCCTTACTAGCTTCGAAGAATTTATCGGAATAATCGAATTTATTCTTTTCGTTATAGAGGATCGCTTCGAAAAAGTATCGAAACCGCGATATCCTTCACCCTTCTCTTTTTCCATTTTAGTTTTCCCCATCGTTCAGGAGGATCGAATGGAAGACCTTACTCACAGTGCACTTTCAGTTTCCATCGATCCTCTATGGCTGCTTCTGGTAACTTTGGATTCTCTGCACGACACGCGAGAAACTTGCCGTCATCGTCGATGTTTGGTATCCATTGGAGCACGCTTACGCTCGTACTTCCATCCTGAAACTAAACATTTTTTGTTGAACATTAAAAAAGAATTTAATCAAATGAAAAGTTTTTAATCGCTATATGTCATATCAATCGGTATAGTTTTATTCCTTTACGATAGATCGTAACTTTCATGTAACATACTACACCTATTTATGTCTTATTAACTTTTTCTTTTATCGATATAATGCCATTTTGATAAATAAAATTACTTAAATATTTTTTATTATTACATGATCAAGTATAAGGAGATAGATACATGTTGATCGATAAGAGCTTGTAGTTAGTCTTGTAATTTTACAATTTGAAAAATAAAATTACGCTAAATGTCTTGAAAAAAAAAAAAATGTAATTGATTTTTAAAATCACCTAAGAACTTCTAATCTATCCTGTATTATCGAATGAAACATATTCAAGTCCGTAATATTTAATTCAAAAAGAAAATTAACAGAGAGATAACCCAGTGATATAACGGATGTGTATAAGATATTCAAGATGATATAAGAGAAGCGAAATTTCATTATTTTTAATCGGATCAAGCTGTAAATCGAATGACGACAAATTTAACAGAGAAACACCTTTTTCTTATGTTACTCTTGTATCTTTTTCTGTATTGGTATCAAATTTTATCAGAGCTATAGCAATGAGATTTGATGCCACACGGATCAAATTCGTTGGTCGTTCGATGAATTGCATACTGTTGACCATCTCTTATTACGAGTTTATAAATTGATGATATGCAAAATGGCCGTTCGTACTGAATTCCATAGGTAAACCTGGCCACGTTGGAATTAACGCGATATCGTCTATTTGTACGGTCAACTCTACTCCCCTTTTCATTCTCTCTCTCTCTTTCTCTCTTTGTCTCTGTTTCTGTCTCTGTCTCTATTTCAATATCGATCGTTACAATTTCCATAAAATTTCAATTGTCATTGAGCTGAAGAAAAAAACTGCATAATACTAAATTCATCTTATTTCATTTTATCGCTTTACGACGAATAAACGATGAATGATTACTCGCAAGGTTCGGTATTTTATTTAAAAATTATAATAGACGAAAAAAGCTTGTGATTTTATGTCAGATATGTATAAAACATTTGTTGAATAATCGATTTTTATTATAATGAATAATTACGAATTGATATGTAAAATATTTTATAGAAAAATAAGAGAATATATAATTTTCCATAATTCAATTTATTTTCCAGAATTAAGGATGAGGCAAGAGAAAGGCATCTCATTCGATGTCGGTCGAATTCTTCGATATTAAAATCACGCGAAGCGAGATGGAATTGGCCTTGATATTAAAAGCATATCGTGTATGCGATATTATACGTATACGCACATTATATATACATGTATATGTATGTAAATGCACATATACGAGTATACAAGTATAAAGAGGAAGATTCTGCCGTCCGATGTGAATTACGAGAGATCTCGCTTGCAAGTTGAAAGAGACGTAGATAGTAGCAAGGTATATGGAACTTTACCGGGAACGAGAAATGCGAACCGTTGCCAGACACAATTTTTATCGCGCTTTTTTCTCTTTATAATGCGTGACTCTGCATTTCGAAGGACTGAAATTAATTTCTTTTTTATTTTTGTTTTATTTATTTAAAGAGAGAAAGAAAGAAAGAAATCAATTTTCGAAATTATTCGTGATCCGAATGTATTCGATATTGACACGTTCGATTTAGGATATTATCTTTAAATATTTGCTCTACGAGACATGATGATACATTTTTTGTTTTTGTATAACAGACGATTCGTATTGATGTCCGAACAGTCATTTCTTTTTTTATGAGCTTATTATTTATGACTATGTATTTCCTTTTATCGATCACTCTTTTCAATATCACAATGAAATGGCAATGTATTAGAGGCACGTACGGAATAATTATTGTTAATTATTTGTACAATTGCGATAATGATCGATATATACATCAGAATGGTACCAGCTGTGCACTGCGCGGTATTATTCGAGGATCGGCTTGGAGAGATAAATCCGCATGCACATTTTACTCTTCGGAGGATTTCCAGATACATAGAGCCAAAGAAGGAAGAAAAAGAAAAAAAGAAAAAAAGGAAAGCTTCGCTTAGAGATTTCCTGCTTCCGCAAGTTTTCCTTTTGCCTTTTCTTTGGCTTCCATTTCGTTCTCTACTTCGTCTTCTCCTTCTCTCTTTTTCTCTCTCTCTCTCTCTCTCTCTCTCTCTCTCTCTCTTTCCCTCTTCCTGTTCTCCCTTTTCCCTCGATCTCTCTTTTCTTCTTACATTTTTTTCCCTACTAAAATCACTACGTTGTCAGCATTTACCAAAAAAATAAATAAAAAAAGAAAAAAAAGAAAAAAGAAAAAAAGAAGAAGAAAAAAGCCCGAAATATCCCGTCTGGAATTAGAGGGTTGGCTTCAGACAGATCGTATTGTATATAACAGGTCGTGCTTTTCTTACAATGACTCAGGTTCATTCTGTAGAAAAAGTAATACGAGAAAGGATATGCGCGGTTGTTCGACTAATTTTTTCTTTTTTGAGAATCCACGTCCGTTCATTGCTTTTCTTCTTTCACTTTTCGCGTCTATGACGAAAGTTCTATGTCGTCCTTCCGTTGTCGCCGAATCTTTTCGTTGGTATATATAGAAAAACAATCTCGAGTCAGTCTTGTAAGAAATGTTCTTCTCTTCAAAGAGGCTTTCATATATGTAATTTTTTTTGTAGTAGCAAGTTCTTCTACATGGAATTCTTTCGAGTGGATGCGTCTTTGAAGAAGGGAAAAGGATCTTTTAATGGAGGCGCGGACATAGACACGGTTGGGCAGACATATCGTTCTCGGCAAGGCGCCACCTATTATCGCTACGCCATCGCTATTACTCTCGTTGTCAGCACTTCGAAGAGGGAGGGCGATGGGGAACGACCTCTCGTCCTGACTAATGGATTTCACGAATTAGGTGCCGGCACCTCGGGCGTCGACGGTGTCGCCTTAACCTAAAGCCGCTTGGCAAAATGTGTCTGATTAAACACAGTCTGCTTTCCTTTGCCAACCAGAAACACGTAGATAAGTATAACACAAGTCGGCCGGTAACACGGACAACTTGGTTTGAAGAGCGGCGTAAAGCAGCAGACGAACGTAATTTGTGCGCCATGTGAACAGTCTCTTGATCCTTCATTCGTATTTGATTTGTTATCGTCATTTAGAATATACAAGAGGATTTGAATTTTTCAAGTGGAAGAATTTTTCTTTTTTTTTTTTTTTTAAATCTCCATTATATTTTCAACACTTCGAATATTTCAAATGATTTATGTTTTAGTATAAGTTCAGCTATTACGTTTTTCATCATTTAATTATTTGTCTTTTATCATTAATGCATATTCTTATTATAAATATTACAAAAGCGAATGTTTTTTTTAGAAAAGGTCCATTATTTTATCATTTTAAATGTCAATGAATTATATATTTTTTTTTTATTCAACTTTAATACGTAATTACAGTGAATATTTCGAATTATTTTAATAATGTGTTTTACAGGGAGAATAATTTTTTTAGAACTCGCGTAGTGCCAGGAAAAATTATGGAGAAGAGTGAAAAGCTGCGAATTCAGTTCATTTTGAGATAACGCTTCTTCGAAACTTCATTATATGAACAACGACGATTATTAATGGTTTCGCTATCAGTCCAGATGCTTCCAGGTTCGATGGCAATTTTACGGGTAAGCTCGATAAATTATTATCAAACTGTCTGTCGTTCGCATGAAACAGTTAATCCGAGCAGCGCCGGCAGTTTTGGTACATTGAAATTCTCATAAATCATTAAGCTCTCATATTTTCTCCGAATATCGGGCCTTTATTTAACGCACAGGATGTTTAATGAGCGCTGCACAGATTTGTCGAAGGTGAATCGAAATAATGGGAGGAAGGGAATAAAATGACGTATTAAAAGCTTTATTATTTACGTGATAGTTCGAGAGTCGAACGTCGTTATATTATAGAGATAAATTTATCGTCAATTATCGCCCTTCTCTATCTCAATTGAACTACGACCCGTTGAGATATATACATAGTAGGTATGTAGGCACGTTTGCTCACTCGTAAATTAATAATTGAGCTTCCGAAAATTTCAGTCTTCCATTCATGATTCCTACGAAAGCCTTTAGGTTTACATAATGAACACCTCGTTGTTGCTAAAATTATTTTACTGAGCGACGACGTTTGATCGTGATATATAGACTATGTATTTTGTTCTCCTTTCGTTGTCTCGTCAATGACTGCGATGGCGTTTAAATGCATTGTCTGATCGTTTCTTCCTTCGATGTTATACCATAAGTTAAAGAGATTGAAATTCTTCTAATTAGAGTATAAATTCTTTACAATGTTTCGTCTTTCGTCGTCTTTTAATGAAACATAGTTACCTTCAACATTCTTATTGGATATCAAGGCCAAGTTTTCTTTTTGAACTTTCTTCCTTTCATATCGACTTCACAGTAATAAACCTTTAATCTTGATAATATGAAAGACCTTCTTTTTAAGATAATTGTCTATTATAATTCGTTATTTATTTATTTTTATTCACTATAATTTGTTTTAAAATTGTTTATTTTAAATTTATTAAAAAAAAAAAAAATATCTTGTAAGAAGCGATATTTATAAGAGAGCATGATTTTTTTTGGGAGAAATGATTTTGATGATGAAAGGATAGAGAAAGTGAAAAACGTATGGCAAACTTTGTAAACGAAAAAATTTGATTTGACATAAATTGAATCAACCTGATCATCGGAAAGCACTAGTTTTGTCGTATCTTTTATTTGCGGTCCATCAATGTGAGTGTCCATATCGGTTTTGAGATTCGCAAAGGCGATTCGAAAGGTTTCGATCGAATCTCGTCCTGTCATGCAAAATACCACGTCAGAACCTCTTTCATCCTATTCTTGTACCCAAGGGAGAAGAGATCAAAGACTTTAGAGAATGTATTTTTATGAATGTAGATTTGTAAGGAATCTCGTCCGTTCCTCGCAAAGACGATCGGTCAAAGTATAAGGACTTTTTTCCATAGACAGTCTAGCAGTCGTCCGACGTTGTTCAGCGTTTTTCTAAATCCGCCTTTTTCCAAACACTAAAGGTATGGATATTTCCATATCAACGACATATTTCGATCATCCTCGGATCTTTCAAGTTCGTGTCTCCTTCAAAAAACTTATACAATTGAATTGAAAAGCAACTTAAGTTGCCAAAATGTAATATATGAATGCGCTCTATCGAAAAAAACCATCGGCTAATACGAGTTTCACAATATAATATTATTACGATACAATATTACAGACACGATCTCTAGGAGTGTCTTATTACTATCAGCATGTAAAGAGATAATTCGAAAGCTTTATGCATATATAATCAACAGTTTGATTTAAAAGTAACTTTCTTTTAGAAAAGATTTTTGATTATGACTTTCATTGATAAGGAATTATTCATTTATATGAGAAATAAATCAATATTTATCTTTAAAGTGTATCTATTTTTAATCGATCGTATTATTACCAGAAACTGAAATAAAATGAAATATGAATTCATTTCGAAGTATTGCTTATGATCTATTAACTGTTATCAGTGAGTTATGTTCTATTATCTATATAGTTCGAACGAAATTTCTTGTAATGCTTGGGGATATTCGACTTACGAATCTATTATAATATATCGGAGTATTTAATCGCATTTAGAGAGTTTTCACAACAAAATATTATAAAAAGAAAATAAACGTGTGTTTATGAAAACGATCGTTAAACTATCAGCCATTAACACGATATTTCAATCCCAATGTGTATTTATTTATCGTTGCGAAGAGTGTTTCTAAGAACTTTAAATATTGTACTTACAAAAATAGACACTATTTCGTTTCCAAATATAGTTCTTTAGTGCTATTCGTATGATACGAGTAGTGCGAACGTATAATTAGGCAAACGGGTCACCCGACATAATAAGCTCTCGAGCGTAATCCCTTCCAGGCACGAAAGCGCTTTCGTGTTTTTTCGTTAGCTATGCGAATTCTAGGTCAATGAACTCCCAATGATCGTCAAGTTTCGACGTGAAGGAGAATAATTAGTTCTGCGATCGAACGATTCGACGAACGAATTAGTTGGGATCTTAAGATAAACTCGAGATGCCAAGAATTCACATCGTAAAAAATCTTTCAAAGTCATCGATGCGATTAATACGCATTTTGTTTTTCTTTTTTTTTTTTTTTTTGCAAAAGCAAAGTACTTATGCAAAGAAATACGTGTCGTTGGAGCAGTAGAGTGGTTGTGATAAATAAAAATTATTTTTTTATTTTACATCGAACGAACGTGAAGAATAATGTATTAAAAAAGTATTAGATAAAAATTCGTTAGTACGTAGCCAATATCGAAAAAGGAATTAATTTTATTGAAATCATATCTCGCCCGTCTAATCTTCTTAGTATCGTCGTGTAAAAGCCAGCGGAGCCTTTTGTCGTCGTACTCATTACACTCTCGATTCTGCGAGCTTCATCCCCCAACGACAACGACGACGACGACGACGACGACGACGACTACGACGAGTAGCAACCTTCCTTCTCCCTTTTAAGAGAAATACTTTGCTAGAAAGTAACGGGATGTAGGAAAGGCACGGGTGGCGTGTTGAAATAAGTCGAGCTAAATGAAATATGCAAATAGAAACTTTAGAACCAACTGAGATATTATATCGTTTCAAGGTACAAGCTGGTCTCTTCCTTAATCCAATCTATTAGTGCTCATTTATAAAATATCTTCGCTTTATAGGAACAGTTCATATCATCAACCATTACCAACTCCTGGAACATTGCCTTCATGTATGCGTGTCTATAACCTCAATAGAATTCCACTTTCGAAGGACAGACCTCCTAGTTGTCGAGTAGGCGAGCGTGCTTATCTTTGTTTAACTTTCAAAGTAATTTGGCTCGTTGTGAAGTAAGGAAAGTTCACTTGGCTCGATGGTTTAAGCTTAAGCGGCTCGCCACGAGCAAAGCTGCTTCCGGAAGATGGACCCAGTTTGGGAAGAATTTTACGACTGATATCTCGTCGTTCTCGCCTCCTTTTTCAGATACGACTATAGAGAATTTCTTATGCTCCTGACACAACGGAAGATTATTTTTCAAATTTTTTAAGATATCGAATCAAAAATTTTTTGAAATCGCGCTTAAAAACCTTTTACATTTCATTTTGAGAATTGTTATATATGCGAGCATAAATTCGATTATCTGTATTAAAATAATGAGTATTTTACAAATTAAAAAATGTATATAAAATTTCGTTCGATTGGTGCTGAAGAGACAAATCATTTGAAATGGTCGGTTTGGTTGTAGCTTTTAATCAATGTTAATGTGTAATTAGCGACGTTAATTGCGTGATATATTTTTCATAACTAAATAACGCTACAATTGCGACTATGTTAAAAAATATCGAATTATGGAATTATAAAATGAATATTTTCACAAATACTTTTAAGTAACTTAATAATTTGTGACTTTCTTTCCGTGGATGTCGTGTTTCCAATATATTTTCTATACATTTATGATTATGACAATGGACATGTCATTTTTATTATTTCAAGCTTCAGTAATCTTTATGTTTTTTTTCGGAGATAAAAGGTGAGAATCAATTGACGGAAAGGTCATGTTTTAGAGTGGCGTACCGCAATCTAACGCATAGGGTTCGCGGTCCAGTGCTTCTACTACCGTTATTTTTCGCTTACGTCACCATGTTGAGTCTCTGTGCACTCGCGCTTTCAACCATTATTTTTCATTTGCTCGTACGTTATACCACCGACTGGATATCGATTTTTCAACGAGCAATTCCATTGGATGCTACGATATTCGCTAAGCCGATCTACTAAACGTGACCGATAACCAACTACGACCTATTTTGCATTTGTGGTATTATTTGACTTTTTATCTATTTCCATCTTCTTTTTGTATAGAAGCAAAGAAAAAGAAACTGATACGGTATTCATTGAAATAAGAAGATTGAAAGGATATGTTTGAGAAAATTATTAACGATTTGTAAATTTGCCATAAAGAATGCAAGCGGATTAAATAAATTTATGTACATTAGAAAAGAGTTCTTACTCACATTTTTTGCTATCTTTTTAAGCTGTTTCGAAGTCTTCCACCAAGTCAAATTCGCCACTGGTTTTGAACCTGTGCTTCGACACTCGACCTCGTATTTTTTCCCTGCCGAAAGAGTTTTGTCCTTCTCCAAGATTTCCACTTTCAAGGGTTTCACTGTAAAAAAAAAAAATAATAATAATAACCTGAATCGATTTGTACTTTTACAACGTAGGAGTTAGATTTTTGACCTGAAAGCTTGTCAATCGATGTACTTTCGAGAATTGGTTTCGCTCCGATGAAAAACGAAAAAAAAAAAAAAAATAAAAATAACACCGACGCCGATATTCGTGTGACGTAGCGTACAATTAAATCAGTTTTGCTTATCCGAAAAGAGAAGGTTGCCTTTTGGTGGTACTTAGCGCGTAAAACGTTTCCGTAATTTAAACTCGAAATTACGTTTTACGGATGGGCTTTCGAGTCCCGGCAGATGCTTTCCGGTACGTCGGGAAATCCCGACTCGTTATTAATTCGATGGCAGTCAGGGCAGTGAGTGCACGCGCTCTGCACCGTCCAAGGTTGGCGCGGGGAGGAAATGAGCAAAGTATTAATTAAACTTTTTGGTTGTCTCTTTCTTCCTTTTTCTTTTTTTTCCTTTCTTTATTTCTATCTCCCTCTCTCCTCTTCTTTCTCTTTATTCACCACGGACAGTCTACTTGTAAATCGTTATTGAAAACGATATTGGTGCTTGCGACAGTACATACGCCCGACCTTCCAATCACGCATCATTGTTCGACTAGTTAAAACCTTCGTTACTTCCGCTGCACGCATGACGCGCCTTCATTCCCTATAACTTTGGCACGGATTTAACTTTTTCGCCAGAAACGTGGTACGTACTCTTTTTTATTTAAAAATTTCCATAAGATTCAATAAACTTTTCGTACCTCTCAGGAGGATTTCATTTATAAAATTGTAAAGATGCCGAACTTCAATTACATCCTGTATTTTTATCTCTAAACAAGGAATGAAACAGATTTACTATGAAATAATGCAAGCGATATAATTATAATACTTATCGTATCATTAAATATGTTGCATATAGTTTTATATGTATCGCAAGAAACAAAAAGAAATTAAAAAATTAAAATTTCGTAATCCAATTAAAAAATTGATTATATTCCATCAAAGATGCAATGTCAGTGGAAAAGTAATTAATTTTAAGATCTACGATCTATGTAATAATATTATTTTTTAAATTAGATCGATTAAAATTAGAGAATATTAATTAAAATATAAAAGTAAATATTTATATAAATTTATAATTTTTACGAATTTATATGATATTTATAATATTTATAATTTATATGAATATAATTTTTATAATGGAATAATGTAGGAACATTAAAGAAAATAAAAAAGAAAAAAAAAAAGTAAAGAAAGATTTATCCTAATTTTGTTCAATTAAGTTTAATAATATTTTTGTTCAACATTGAAATAATATCACTAACCGAATAATTGAGAATTATTAAATTTACTAGAGTATTTCACGATCGTTGAGCCCTTTCAGTCACTGCACCTTTCCCCTATAATCGTAGATAAAGTGAAGTTTTTACCGAAATATGATTTGAAAGCTTTGTAGCGGTGTCGCGGTGTCGCGGTGTCGCATTGTCGGAAAGAAGAGTCGTAACGGTACTCGAGCTTGGCGAAAAGTACGTCAGTAGCAGACGCGTCCGAAAAACTTTTTGGATGGTCGTCTCGCCGAGTTTGCGCTCGTCGGAGCTGTCCCTTCGATGCAAGCGCTGACCGTGTCGAGTTTAGCATATTTCGAAACGTTTGCGCTGCGATGCTTTGTTTCTTGACATACAGGCTAAAAAGTTTTGTAATTTACGGAAAAAGAGAACGGGAAAGAGAACGGGGTTCTTTCTACTTGTTTTTCTTTTCCATTCATATAAATAAACAATAGGAAAAGAAAATGATAAAATTCGGTCCGTTTCTAATTATTTTTCATTCATGGTTTGATAACGAATGCGATCTATTCAGAAATTTAATTGTTTTTTGTGTATCCTAAACGTTTCAAGCTGATTTCACGCTGAATAATTATTTTATAACAATATTTGTTACTATTGTCACTATTATGTGCGTACAATTTTCAGACGTCTATAATCGAGGATCATAGAGTTCTGTTATATAAATAGCATAAAATGACGTAGGACTATATTGTCGGTTTTCAATTATAGATTTTATAAATGATGTTAACCAATTCGAATATGCGAATAATTGATTTCTATATATAAAAATATTCTTTTCAAAACTTTTACACGAAGAGTTTTATTTATTTAACATTTTACTTCTTTTTAATTTTTAAATGAAATACGATTATAAATAAAATAAATTTATAAATAGAATATAAATTTAATTTTTAAACAAGATAATTAACATTGCAATCAGTAAGTATTTTTCTTTTTTTTTTTACAGACAAGAAATGAAACCCATTTAGGTATTACTATATAAGTATCAATTGAAAATAATCTACATGTGTATACAATAGATACTTAATGAAAAGACTATAAAGTTGTAATAGACAAAAGAGAAGTGCGTTAAATAGCTCGTTTGCAAGTTTAAATCGGTTGTTTTCAGAACGAGTGAATGTTACGGAACCATTCCGGCTTAAGTGAAATTCCTGAAGTCTCATTGTAGTAGTTCTTAAGTGATATTATTCGCATAATTTGGCAAGGACCAAAGTCTTTGGTTGGTAACGTTACGGTTTCATCGAATATATATACAGAAATATATACGTATACGTTTTCTCGATTATGAGATGGTCTATGAGAGATACGTTTAGAAACACATGATGTAATTATAAAATTGTTTTTCTTAATTAAAATATATTCAATAAAGAGATATCATTATGGGAATAGTAAGAAATAATTAAAAGATACGTATATCCGCCTGAAAAAAATGATATAGCATTATTAAGTCATGATTTTTTAGATCATTATTGTAGAACATATGAAAGAATATTGCAAAATAAGAACTAAAAATATTAATCTTTATAGATATATGTATATCATCTTTATGTTATTTTATTTCGTATTTTGCAATAATTTCAATTTGGAATGTGTAATTGGAGCAATAAAGTAAAATTAATTTTCTTGGAATTTCTAGCTTGGAATGTCTCAATTATATAATTAGATATTTTTGTAATTAAAAATTATTAGAGGATCTATTTAAGAGTGATAATCGAATCGAGTTACAAGTTAAATTTGAAAAGTTTCATTACTTAATATAATCGCAGTGTTTTTAACAAGGGGAAATAATGATAACGGAGTCGAAATCACTTTTGCTCCTACGAAATGGAGCAAAAGTAATTAGAACTGTTTTATCGAGTGGAAAAAGAGAAGTAAAAAGAATGAATACTTGGAGACGATGCGTATCAATCAGTAAATTATCGGTAATAATCTACGATACAGCTATACGTGATCAATTGGACAGTCTGTTCATTGTTAAATATCTACTAGACTCATGAACGTTTGATACTGGGAATAGACTAATGAGACTTGTACAGAGTTCATACGATACGATAGAGGTTCATTAAATTTCTTACTAATCGATCTGCCATCGATTCTGAATCTAGTTTGAATACTTTTGTGAAATGGATCTTTTATATCGAAGGAACGTGACGCGACAAAGATTTGAGTTATTATTTCTCGAATAAAAAAAAAAAAAAAAAAAAAAAACAGAAACAAAAACAAAAAAAAAACAAAAAAAAAGAAATGTGTTTCCTGGTAACACCTATGGACAAAATTTTTTATTTTTTATTGTTTCTATAAACAAAAAATGTCATTATCTTTTAAATTCTTGACATATTTCATATTGCATATTTAAAAATTTGATAAAGCTCTTTTTTCTAAAGTTTTTCATTTTCAAATAACATTTAAAAGGCATATATCGATACAAAAATACCATTCGACACCATTTACGTTGATATTAAATTCATAGAAGGAATATAAAATGTAAATTAGTTTGACTATATGTGCGTATGTGTGTAGGTAATATTTCACTTATGCAAGAAGGAAAGCGACGGAAATAGCATGGCAATGTCGGGATCGTTCACGTGACGATGTAAATAAATTGTCTTTACGGCGCGTCCAAATTTCCACACAAAGTAAGTATCGACCGCGAGATTCTCCAACTCGTTAAACTTTCAAGTAGTTGGACGAAGGATAATTCCGATTATTCGGTGCGTGCTTCACCCGAGTGCGGCTCCAATTAGTGAAAGATCAAGAAGCGAACTCGTTTGTAGTTCTTACGTCGTTCGAAAAGAAGAAAAGAAATCTTTTTAACCGTCTGAACTTTCTCTTTTTCGTACGACTTTTTTATTTAGAATAAAAACTTAAAAAGGAATAATAATTTAACGCTTATGAGGCGTCTCGTTTGTAGACGAGACATACTTTTAATCAATCTTTACATCTTCGTTTTATTATATATGTATATAATAAATAAGAAGCGAGACAATGGAGGGAGAATAGAATATTTTTTAATTATTTTTTAGTTTACACATATTTCGCAAAATATAAAGAATTTATTTTGTTCGATTCATTGTTGTCCGATATGTCATATATATTGTACACTTCTTTTTCAACATTTTTAGAGTCCGCAATTTTTCGCATTTCATATACGGTAAATGTAACAAATATTTTTAGACTTTGAATTTGAAATAACTGTTATATCAAATATCCAATGAAGAATGTGAATAATATGTTTAGGTCCTGATGACTTGACTGATATTAATCACTTTTGAAAATATTCTGATTATATTATCATTTCGCTTCTTCCATTATTCGTCTTCTCTATGCCTTTCCATCTTCTCTATGGAAATATTAATATTAATTTCAAATCAAAGAAAAAATATGAAAAGATTCTTCATATTATTGCTTTTGTTGAATTAAAGAAAAAACCAATAAGAATCGGCTGACTTTGTACATAGCTGCGATTTACGAGAGAACCAATCAAATAATCCGTAGACGTAAGCGCGGAACGAATTTTATCATGGCGATTTGTGCAACGTGCAAAGAGTTCTTCTACACGCTCGAATGCTTTTGTTTGCCGTAATTTTCCACTTTCAAAATACGAGCACGCTGTATCGCTGTCACTTGCAATTTACTTAGAAAATTCAAATGAAAAATGTATTCGAGCGTTCTAATAAAATATAGCAGACGAGCGTGGTAAAGGATTAAAGTAAAAGTTTTTTTTCCGCAATCAAAAATTTGTCCTATTTCAATTAAAATATCCAGTCTATTTATGTTCGTCGAC
Source organism: Vespa velutina (assembly GCF_912470025.1). Classification (NCBI taxonomy): domain Eukaryota; kingdom Metazoa; phylum Arthropoda; class Insecta; order Hymenoptera; family Vespidae; genus Vespa; species Vespa velutina. The sequence continues at coordinate 4,068,219 of NC_062195.1, forward strand.
ATACACATATGTGAATGTTAATGCTACAGGATTCACGTTAACTAAATATGAATAAGCAATGACACGAGTAAATTATAATTTCGATACTCATCATTAATATAATGAATCGTGATAAATATATAGATATTATTGATCTATCATTAAATCCAAATAAAATTGATAACATCGATCTTCTTCTTATACGTTTTAATTATCGCCTTACGTAAGATTTTTCTCATGTTAAATTAAGAATACGAAAGGAAAGATTATAGGTACATAATAATAACGAAATATCTGTAAAACACAAAATGGCCGCAAAACGATTATACTTTCTCCTTTGTCACGTTTTTCATAAAGCTTAATTGAATGCTTTCGTGGCTATTTCCTTCAGCAGCGAACCGTACGGATCGTTGGGATTCGAAAATTTCGAGTGGAATCGGAAGCTGTGTTATTAATGACGCAGAGAGTTCGATTGCTTTTCGACGGTGAGCCGCGTGACTCGGTACCACTACGTTTCGCGAGCCACCCTCCGTTATCCAATCCTCTCCTTCTTCCTCTCCTCTTGTCTATGTCCTGCTGTAATCGATGAAAAATGTTTCAATTTTATCTCGACGAATTTAAATATTGCCCTGAGGATAACGAAAAAATCTGTTCGACAAATCGGATTGTTCGATAAAATATGCATTCTGTCACTGACTTATTCGCTTTTGAGCGAAGAATAGGATTGATAACTGTGGCTCTCGATTGCACTTAAAATCAGTTTACTCTTAATATACTATCCAAGAGAATAGTAATTGATTATTCGCGATAGTATGGTAGCTATTGCTAGCGAGGATTGTAATTAACATGAGCGAAAGCCTTTTTCTTGTAGCAATTAACTAACTAATTTATTAAGAGAATTCGATTAAAACTCATAAGTGAAACGATGGGATATATACTGTTGTCCCAATCGATGTACCTACATATAGATACCTATGGCAAATATATTCAGTCGAAATTAGCTCGTTAAATGTTCGAAAATGGTGAACAATCGTTTTCTTTTTTTTTTTCAATTTCGCAAACGATTTAACATCCCTTTTCTCTGTGAGAACGAACCATTCTCATCTACCCATTTCATTTTATTTCTATTTCAATGATTCATTGATATTCCACGTAAACCTAAACTGACTTAGTCGTAGTACTTACTATTTAGTTCTATGGTGACAGTAGTTTTGGGCGGTGATGCCAAGTGAGTGTTACTTGCTTCACAGGACAATTTGGCATGATGATGACTTCTCGTGAGGCCTTTCACTGTCACATTGCTTATCGTTATGACATTGCTTTCCCCTTCAGGCCCTTGTGTCTCTCGAACCTCCGTCGGTGCATCGATTTTCTGCGGCCCGAGAGACCACACGACTTGCGGTTTTGGTTTACCTGTCGCACAGAAACACAGAAGGGGAATGAGAGAGACAGACATACAGTGTATGTTTGTATGGATGTGTATATGTGAGAGACAGATGCAGAGGGAGAGAGAGAGAGAGAGACAGAGAGACGAAAATAGCTTTCCCGAAGGGAGATAAGTTATGGAATCTCGGGAAGTTTCCAATTTCTCTATTACAGAGATGGGATATGGATGTTTGACTGACCTTGAGACGAATGTTACAACTTTATTGTTTGAATGGTAATTTATAATATAATTGATTCTCAGATCATTCATTCGACTATGAATAATGTATTAATTCATTGTTGAATGCTTTTTCTGTTTCTCCGAGAATATAAAAAAAGTTTATTATACAATGACGATAAAATAAATATCTATCATCGCAATTATACAAAAGTAATATAGTTAACAATATTTTATAGAGAGGAAATAGTTATATAGATTAGATGACGATAGAAAAAAAAAGAGAGAATTGACTATAAGTTTTGTTTTGCATGTATATCTCTACAATGAAAGAACGAAAGAGAATAATTAATACCGAATGAAATATTTTAGTATGTATTCTATATGTTGAATGCTTGGAACTATTAGAAACAACCGTTGAAATCATATCAATTAATATCAAAGTTATCTGAGATTGTAGATAATTCATAATGTTTTCATCAATATTCCTCGTTACTGACGTTTCAAAGGAACGAAGAAAGAGACGATGAATGTGTGACAGCAAATCCAAGTTAACGGGATCATTTGGACGGAATCAAAGAGACAATCCGTGTTTCCGTCTAATCTAGGAATCGATCTAATCGGATACTAGGACGAGTCAGGAGAAACATCGACATACTCTGTAGCGTCGTCAATCACGGACAACGACAGGTCTTATTTGCTCGCGACAACAGCCGATCGACGTTGAGGTCGCTGCTGATGGCATCGCTCTCTCAATCTAGAGCCCGTCTGTTTCTCCAATTTATTGGCACCGCTATATCCGATGGAGATGCGCGCAAGACTTCCTACTGTTAATTACGTATGTGTTTGCATTTTCATTTCGTATTGCCATCATTGTCATCTGTAAAGACAGGAAAGCTATCTCTTTGAAATTCAAAGCTTTTGTCATTCAAAGTTTTGCTTGATTATTTCGATATAATACGGAATAGTCATAATCATTTTCTTTCAGTCGAATTTTATAAACTTAGTTGTAGTTTTACAATTCGAAAAAAAAAAGATATAATTAAATTCAAAATTCTTGAAAAAGAATAAATGATTTCTTAAAACATCTAAAAGTACAAATTTTTATCTCACCCTATATATATATATATATTCGAATAGAATACAAATTGCCTGATCTAATAATTATTTTTTAGTTTTTAAATAAGCCATGTATGATTAGATACACATCTATTGCATATGATATTGAAATCTTTAATTATAAAATATAATTTTGTAGATTTACAGATAGCAAATCCCTTTTATAAAAGAAAAAAACAGCGTTACTTTCGACAACATTTTCAATAGTTTATTATTTAACAAACCCTCGTCTATAATCTCGTACTCTCTTACGGCAAATAATAATCTAACACTGAAAGCGCTACGTGTGGTGCATTTTTAATTAGCCAAAACCGTAATTTTACAACTTTAATATTACAGAGTTGTGATCCTACCTAGTATGAATGCGTATATTTATTACAATGGGTCTCTATTTCTGGTATATTTTCCATATGTTTCAAAGTTAATACCAAAAACTTTTGTCTTGAAGCAGCTATCTACAATTTTTTTTTTCTCTTCTGCAATGCAGAAAGAGATACGAATGAGTTTCTGATTAAAAATAGTATAATATTATTAACGTTAAATTATGCATTTTTAATCCATCATCAGTCTTCGTTCATTTCTTCGTCATTGATTTTGTCGATTTATTAACAATATTACATCTATATCTGATATTTATTTCCTCTATATGCAAGAAAAGAATTATCTCAATGGATGTTTTGTTAATTTGTTTGACAGATGTAATTTTAGAAAGAGAGTATGACACATGCGAGAAGGTTGCATTTTTTTAAATGCAAGTTTTCGTATCTACCTGTAGCGAATTATTCACTTAATGAGAGTAATCAGACAAAGGAAAGAGAGAGAGGGAGAGAAAGAAAGAGAGATGGAGAGAAAGAAAGAGAGAGAGAGATAGGGAGAGAAAGAAAGAAAGAGAGAGAGAGAGAGAGAGAGAGAACATACAAAGCGGGGATAAAGGCTTGAGGAAGGAACTAAAGGGTGCATAAAAGCGGAGATCAGGCGAACGCTCCTCTCGCTTGTCTTTCTTCCCCCATAACTTCCGAGGAATTATTTCATTGCCGGAGGAAATGAGAGAGAGAAAGAGAGAGAGAGAGAGAGAGAGAGAGAGAGAGAATGATGAAGGCAGAGAGATAAAAAGAGAGATAGAGAGAACGAGAAGAAGATGCTTTATCGTTTCGAGGACGCTTTTATCTGTGTTATCTTGGATGTTGACGATGTATGTGTATTCTAACAAAAGATTTTATATATCTATTACAATGATTCATTTGTTTAAAATTGAATTGATAAGATAGATTAAATAAAATATTCAATAATGATTTACTCTATGACCTTAATGACGATCACCTATTTTTTATTTGAATTAGATACTTAGTTATAATTTGTTTTTTAAAATGTTGTATTTTTAAACTTATTTTAATTTTATATTATATTATTAAATTTATTATCCAACTATATTTCCTTTATTTTACTTTTTTTTTTTTTTTTTTTTCTATCTGACAGAACATTGCTGCTGTATCTGTTTTTATTATATATACTCTTGAATTTGTATATATGCGTCTTATGCTTGATTCTATTACAGTACATACATAATATTATAGTATATACATAAATACATAGGTACAATACGTACATATATATATATATATATATGTGTATGTGTATGTATGTGTGTGTACTATTATATTATAGCATATGGACAATGTACATACGTCCTTTGTGTTCCGATGAAAGCCTGAAGGAAATTAAAGTGGACATGCTTAACGCACATGTACATTCAATTTTACTATTCGAGAAATTTCATTTAACCAATATTACCAGATGACAACCCGTATCATTTCATTGTAAAATAAACCATCAATGCGTCGACAATAACAAGGGACATGAGAGGACATGTTATACTCTTCTGTCAACATAGAAACTTTAGTCAAATAATAATTTGAAAAGATAGTATTTAATCGATACTGCTGTGTTGGACGATAATATTTCGATTTATTTATCAATGTTACACATTAGGGTATTGCGTCCGTTCAGAAGTAAAGCATTAAAATGAAAAAAATCATAACGCGTTATACTAGGAGAATCATTTCATTAATCGATATGATACAATTTAATTAAGTAATACGCTTGAAATTATTGAGAGTATAGATTTTAAGGATTGAATAAATACTCTTTAATTTATTAAAACATATTTTTATCTTTTTTCACTTTTAGTTTTGTGTTGTGTACATCGAATAAATGGAGTAAATTTCAGGAGACAATCGAGATAGAAGAATTTTGGGGTTGAGAACGAACGTTCCAAGATTTTCATTGCTCGCGTGTCGCGTTAAAACAAACATTTTATCGCGGTCGTCGCGGCGCGCCGTTGTAAAATTGCGTTCGCGGCGACATTCTAACAATACCGGACGAGGCTCGAGGGAACCAAGAGGAAAGTGAAGAGGAAAGCGAAGAGGAAAGCGAGGAAGAAAGCTAGGAGGAGCGTGGAAACATGGTGCATTGTGAAACAACAATGCAAGGTACAATGCACACGGTGAGGCCTGCCGGAGAAACCTTTTCGAAGGTGAACACAGGATAACGTTGCACCATTTTTAAACGTATCCAACCCGTTGCGAATACTTCTGTTTCTATTATAGCTACGATATATCTGCTGTATCTTGCGATCGGATAAGCCCGTAAGGTTATAAGGTGAACATATCGTGATCTAGACCGACGTCAATTTTAAGAGAGAAACGGTATGAAAAAGAAAATGAAATGTTTTCTCTTTTATTTTTCCTTCTTTTCTCGATTTTCTCCAAAGTTCAAAAAGCCGATATGTGGGTGTAAGTATTATGCCTTTTACGAACACTCCGATAAACGAGCAGTAAAGTTAAAAATACAGACGACACATTTTTCTTAAGCGAGAATTTTATCGACTTTGAAATTGAACCAATTGAACGACCGGATGAATTTAAACGAATTTACGGTGAGATAATACCGACACATACAACGACATCGATAAAGATCTCGGAGCCGATAGTATCATATTAGTCTGACCAAAATACAGTATCTTTTATAGTTTTATGACACAATAAAAGAAATTAAAGCTGCCACCGGCTTTGTTATTGCCTTTCTTTCTCTCTCTCTCACTTTCTAACTCTTTTATTCTTTTTTTTTCATGAGCCGGAGCGTATATATATATATATCAAGAGTTGTGATTAGCAAGAAAAAAATCTACTTTGCGCTTGTGCATGTAAAAGGCAATGCAATAAACCAAGTTGCATATATAACTTGGATAAGTTACTTTCAGCTGTACTTATGAATCTTTCTTTCTCTCCCTTTCTCTTTCTCTCTTTCTCTCTCTTTCTCTTACTCTCCACACTCACTGATCTTTCTTTTCCCTTTAAATCGCGAGGGGTAATTCGTATCTTTCGGCTTTACTAGAAGAGATGACCTGCTTTCCGCCAAACGTTCTAATTCTATGAGATGAATATACGTACATAAACTGTTTTCAAAAATATTTTTTTTTTACGTGCAAGCTAATATCTATCAAATAAAAGAATTTATTTTCTCTTTTAAGTTCGTAATAAAAGTTTATTTTTAATAACAGTAAAATATTGATTATTTGAACTACATAAAAAGCAAATTATTTCCCATAAATTATTTATATTTTTCTCTTACGATATGTAAATAATAACCTTTCGTGGATTATATGAATTTATTTTATATATATATATATATATCATTTCCAGTAGATACATTTACACACACATATAGTTTTAAACGTTTCCCAATCGTATCTTTTATCGGTGAGTTCGAAATTTCTTCGTTCGTAGCTCGATAGCGTCGCAGGATAAATCATACGTCCCGTGTGAACCTGCGACTGGCAGTGATAATAAACAATGCGAAGATTAACCTGCAAGGCTACTCTCGAGTTCTATCTATGCTTGCTGGTGTGCGTACGTTCACACGCTACTTGCAATATAGACCATAATAGACTGCATTGATGTACGTAGGTCGTTGAATAAAGTCGTGAGAGACGTTCGTCATTGTGTGCTTTTGTTCAAGTTTCATTGAAAATGCTCCGGCGTATCTTTCAAAATATTCATTTCATATTTCTTTATATTTCTTCATATTTCTTTTCTTTCAAATTGATTACATTTTTTTTTTTGCAATTTACTCGCGACTACGAATCAAAATTTTTTATTAGTTTTCTTTTTTTACAATCTGTATATGTTAATATATCAATGCAATTTATTTTTCTCATTGAAAATTGAGAATGTGCAAACGGAACAGCCGTTTATTTCATGAAGTATTTAGCTGTCGACTACATAGTATTCCTTCTCAAGTAGGTACTGTTTTGTCGTATTGTTCCTTTGAATTATCTTCTTACGTTTAGTGAAGTATAGAGAGAGAGAGAGAGAGAAAGAGAGAGAGAGAGAGAGAGAGAGAGAGAAGAGAGAGAAGAGAGAGAGAGATAGAGAAGCATTGATTTTGCATTACGTATAATTTATCCTATGATTTTTCGCAGAATTGAAAAGATTGTCGATACATTTTCTCACGGGACTTTTAAGCAGAGACATATCGTAAAGAATGCGTAGATAAATTTAACAAAACTATAGGCGAAGATAAATATTCTCTAGAAACATATTTATAAAAGACAGACCGGAACGCCGTTAAGACAAGTAGGCCTTCCAAGGATGTCTTTAGGGAGAAATGGTTATGTTTGCACTTGCCGTTGATTTGGTTTGACGCTAGATTCTCTAAGAGAGGAATTTCGATATTCGAAATTCCCTCGAGTTCTAATTCCCTCGACGATTTCAGACACGACGTAACGATTATATTCGCGGCCAACGTTTAATCCAACTTGATAACGAACATTTGATAATTGAATTAGTCAAAGGACACGCGCTCGAATTTCCAGTAGATAACACTTACTTCTTCCAATCATCTTTTTCCGCTCGCACGCGTTTACGTTTCGGCGAACTTCTTGTTACGAGATAATAGGTCAGGTATTCGGTACTAGCGATAGTGCATGGAAGCGAAAAACACTTCTAGTATGAGTAAACTTTGTTTCGATCTACGGTGACAAATCGTTCGTTTGAAAGTTAGGAAAAGCATTTGGAAGAAAGTATTTGCATAAGGGCTATCTATGCAATTTCAATTGATTGATGTGAACGTTATCGAAGTTGAGACTTTTCTCGACAAAAAATACCTATCTTGAAAAGTAAACATTTTTCTGTGATAAATAAGTATAATCCGAGGTCTAATAAAGATGCGTGAAGAGTATAGCGTGAAAAGGACCGTTTAGAGAACGAATCAGGGAAACAAGTTTTAAAGAGAAGAGTAGGGCAATGAGGGTTCCTTAATGTGTTCGTTCGTCCATAGAGCAAACGATTTCACGTAAATCGTCTGAAAATGGGTGGGAAAAGAGGAGAAGGCGTCTTTCCGCGAATCTTGCGTATGAAACGAAAAATCCCATTTCCCTGAAAACCGCGGGTATCCTCTGGCACAAGGCCAATTCCATTTGAAGTAGCCATCGCTCGAGTCCTCCTCGGTCCTTTTCGAAAGAGAGAGAGAGAGAGAGAGAGAGAGAAAGAGTTGGAGGTTACAAATCCGGCTTACTTTTTCGTAGGCGCGCACGAGGCGTCGTGCTGCGTACTGTCGAGCTCTCTGCTGACTTTTTTGGACTTTAGCCAATTTTTATTTTTCCTTCGTCTACCTACCTTTTCCTCGCAACACGGGTGACGCGACCGTACGCGAAATTGCGCCTTAGCGATGCTCTCCTTGCTTCCATATCGGGCTCTATTATCACGCTGGATATCGTCTTTCTGTTGTTTGCGCCTTCGTACTACCCGCATTCGCAAAGAATCGCTTTCTAGCACTTTAGAAAGCTTACGGACCAACGTTGAACTTGCATTCGATCGAAGACACTGCCCTTCCAATAATCGATCTGCTATTCCTTTTTGACTCCTCTTATCGAATATCGGGAAGAATGCGACGATAACCAAAATTATCCTCTTTTCTTTCGTTTCTCTATCTTTCATGTTGATATCATTGAGAAAGTAAGAGAGAGAGAGAGAGAGAGAGAGAGAGAGAGATAAATAGAAGAAAAAGAGAGATAAAAAGGAGGAAAGGAAAAAGAGAGACAGAGAGGCAGGTAGAAAATTATTTTCAAGACGGTTTCCGTTCCATTTTCATTTCACTGGGTTATAACCAACGATTTTTCGTCAGACCTCATTACCACGAGCACTTAGGAGCGGCGTGCGATTTGATCGAGTATGACGGATGTTCGCTTTTTCGTTCTTAAACGCACGGCACAAGCACTTATCGTAATCTAGATCTTATTTTCTCAAAACGAAGTGTCCGATGATGGATCGACATGACTGCTTATTCGTATTTTATACAAATCTGGCATTGGAACTTGAGTATATCAAGCATTTTTTGTATAGTTTCTGTTTGAAACGAAGAGACTTTCCTTTGAGAGGACAACTACAGTGTCAGACATTGCAAAGTTTCTCGAATATCGATCCATTCGGTTGCTTTATCTCGATCGATCCAATATAATGTTGAAAACAGTCTTCAAAAGTTTGGATGGTTTATACTCACCTCCGTGAACCTCGCAGACGAGGGTGAGGTCGGCCCCTTCAGGGTAGGCTTCGAGGAGTTTGCTCATGTCTCGTCTCTTCGTGTCGTAGATTATCGGTTTCGACGGCGGAACTGTAAGCAGACAAGAAAATACGTCGGTCGAAAGTAATGCACGATATCAATCTTTCATTTTTTAAAGTATCTATCCCATAAATCCTTTTTATAAGTATGTTGGTTTATCTATAGGTAAGAAATATACAAAATTGATGCTTCGAGTTTGCTCGTATGCATAATCGATGAAGATCCAACCTGTTTTTAAATTTAATCCAAGATTCGATTTCAATTTAAATTCCTGGATTCGAATTCTTCTTGTAAATAGATAGGTACGTTATATACTTGTATACCTTGATCTATATACGTTCTTCTTATCAATCTTACAAGGAGAAAATCTGTCATGATATAAATTCATACGCGAAGCTTATGAGCTTATTGCACAAGAAGTATGAGCTTATTGCACATTCAGAAAAGAGAATGTCTATCTACTTCACATAAAAACTCCTTTATTGGAATCAATAATTAAGGGACGTTTCAAAGTCGTGGCTTATCTCCTCGGTAGACATACTGGTATCCATCGTGAGTATACATTGTACATTATCATCTTCTCGTGGTTTTGAAAACAGAGCCCTAGGCGGTACGTGGTACGTGGCTGAAAGAATATACTGGTGGATGAGGAAAGAGAGATGAGGGAGGAGAGTGGAAGCAAATGGGGAGGACGAAGAGGAAAGCGGCTTCTATTTGAGTCGAAGCGGTCTCTACCTCCTGCGTTTCCTCTTTCATCACCGGCTCAATCCACGATACAGAGGAGGCAAGTGCAAACAGGCCGAGCTCATCCCGATATGTTCTCGGCCGGATGCCTCGTGGAAATTGCCTCGGGTTATTGTCGCCGCATCGCTGGCCGGAGGCGCGCTGCAACAGAGCTAGACGAGCGAAGTCTGTCGAGAGGGAAAAAGACTGACTGCGGAGGGAGAGACGTAAAGAGTTTCGAAATCGATGCAAAAATCGTAGAAAGCTGGTAAGCGTGGTTGCGAGGTAAAGCTCGATAAGCGAGCTCAACTTTGGTAATGCTCCTTGAAGAAAATATACTTCTCTACGATTCGAGAAAAGCACTCACTATCGGGCCAGACTTTCGACTACATTTAAATTTGTGGTGAGGTAGTGAACGCTTTCGCACTCTTCGAAACTTGTCTTCTCGTTAGTCGATTTTATCATAACGTATATTTTTCAATATCGTGAATATCTCTTAGATACTTTCCATTGTTTTATATTATTCCTTTATCTTGTTTCGAAAATAACATGGATAACGAAACAGAGAAGAGAGAAGATCGAGTCAACGGCATAGGTTTAAAGCGTACGATTCCCTTGGAATTTGTACGTATGTACATAGGTATGTACATATGTACATACATGCAAGTTGCCGCGCCTGCACTTCTAATCTTCCTTGAGATTAGAGACGCGAGAGGCTTGCGTCGTTTTAGCGTTGCTAATGCCACCGCTCGGAACCTTTTATGGCTCGCTTATCCGTAGGAATCATCTAGGAAACGACGTTGTCTTTTCTCAAACTGTGATTTTGCTTCGAGTTGGTATTGTTCTCTCGACGAAAATCAAAAGATCTCGTCGCCTAGGACTAGCATTGTTTCGAAAAAGAAAGACACTTTCGTTGGCCGTACGATGCGTGATTTCCATCCGACCGACTTTTCGCATTGCTCGCAAGCACGACCATCACTCGTAAGTACAGCGTTTATTTTAACTGATCCATTTGACACGATAAGAGCTGCATTCGCCTAACACGACTACTTACTCTTCAAAAGAGTATAAAACGTGACACTTATTTTATCGATTTTTACTGATGGAATACTTTTCGCCGAATTTCTTTAAAAAGTCGTTCTACTTACGACAATTTCGATTTAAATCGATTTATACTATTCTACGTAGATCTTTTAAAATAATTATTTTGCGAGATTTTAATAAATAAAATGTATAGTTTCCGTTATAATTATTTCCATTATAATTGGCATCATTAAAATTAGAAATAGATTATAAAAATATTTTTCGCTCATAATGCTGACCAGATTACATGAGAGATTTATTCGTAAATCCGAATGAAAATAGACTTTCATCGCTTAGGGTATTCTCGATGGTATTCGAAAAGCCAGTAAAGCGGTTAGAATCGGAAAAAGCTTTGCTACAAGCTACATCTTCCAAATGTTCTGCGGACGAATATGATTTGCAGGATTCACAAGAGTCATCCCTCCTTCAAGTGCAATCGATGCTTTCGCTGTTGATACAAGTAGAAAATGACGGTGATTTGCCTTTGCGAATTCTCAAATCAAGCGTGGTATTTTTCGAGATCCCGGGCTGGAAAAAGGAAGAGAAAAAAGACAAATAATAATAATAATAATAATAATAGCAGTAATAATAGTAGTAGTAGTAATAGTAGCAATAGTAGTAATAATAGTAATAGTAATAGTAATAATAATAATAATAGTAATAGAACAAAAAGGGTCGCAAAAATAAAAGAACCAGAATGAACTCATGAAGGGTGCAAAAGGGCGCGAGAACGATACGTATTCGTGACTTGGTCATAGCAACGGTTGTCACAAAGTACCTTAGAAAACTTTTTAAAGAATTTTTAGCGTCGACTTGAACAGGAAGTCGTGAAATACAAAATGTTGCTGTCTAGCTTGATACTCGGAGTTAGTATAGCAGTTGTAAATGGAAACTGTCGAGCGACGCTTCGCGCGCGCGTCTTTACGCATTCAACCGCTAGATCTTACCCTCGAAAATTTATTAACGAAAACTTTCCGCTCCATCGTACCGAGAAGAAGAAACACGATATTATGGTCGAGCATAGGTGTATCCAACGCGTTTTCTTATAAAATATTTTCCGCTGTTCCGTTAGACATCCTTTTCTACTAAAACTGCTTCCCGTACAAGATATTACAAGAGTTTCATAAGATTTACGAAAGACACAGGGTATCGCGACGTTTTGAAAAATTCTTGTAATTCCGAATTTATTCCGGTACAAGGATTTTGTTCGTTATCTAACGGCTATTTTAATTATAACATGATAACCATTAAATATCGCACGAGCACGATCCATTTTTTGATGGATCCATTCTCTGAAAGAATAGGGATGTTAAATGATGGACGTTTATTTACAGATAGGTAAAATTTTAATATATTATAAGGGTAATGTTCTCGGAAAAGGGCTTTTACATAATTTTTCTTCAGTGTTTTTTAAAGGTATATTTTAATCGGCAAAATTTAAACAAACAGAAGAAATTAAATGGTCGAGAAAACAATTTTCGTTCATTTTAAAGCAAAATTAATACTGGGATACGTAAAATATTAACTTCAAAGTAAATACACGAACGATGGCGGAAAAATTGTTTGTGAAAAGGTTAACTCACTTAACCGTGGAAATTATTAGATTGAGTAATTTCTGTCATATTTTTAGATAAAGTAAAAATTTATATAATTTTGAAAAGAAAATTTATATTATTATCAAAATATTTTCTATTATCGTCTATAATTTGTCTCTATTAAATGATCAACAGCTTGTTAATTTTTGATGAAAAACAAAATGTAGATATCTCTTTGACGAAAGAATTCTGACACAAGCGCAAAAACTGTATGGAAAAAAGATGAAACAAAATGATCTAATTCATCATTAATAAAATTTCCAAGGCAACTTACTAATTGATACTAATATTTTACCATTGATGATACGCTGCTATTTTACTTTCAAGGGTTACGATACTGGTTTCTTTACGATATATCCATTAAATTTATTACTTCTATCTTGCGCGGCATAGTTGCACGTTCTTTTTTCTTAAGTTTGTTGAACTGATAAATTACACAGTACGACTCGTACGAGACATTTGTCATTGAATCGATCATCCGTCGATAATGCGGTTCGATTTCGTTCTACTTCGAAAATCAGCGAATTTATTGTTTCCGAGTTTCGTTCTTTTTCTTTTTTCTCTTTTTTTCTTTTTATGTTACGAACGCCCGACAGAAACTAATATTTATCGAGGAAATTAGAAATTTATGCAGAGCACGTTTCTTGTACGGTTATTTTAAGATGGCGCGCCGCATGCAAACGAATACGGCAGAAAAGTAATATATTTTCGCGACTACCGTAAATAAGGAAGCACAGCCTAGATTTCTTATGACCACAGCAAAACGTGCTTAACTGCTTTGCTTTAAGGTATACTTCTTTATTCACACCTGTGTTAGGATCTTATAAGTATCTACAATGTTGGATTTCATCTTGACGATATTAAACTTTAACTTACGCTGACGATATGATACATCCGTAGAAACTCACGATCCACTCATCGTGAATCGTCTCGTTGAAAATCGCGAAGAAACGGTAAATGGAAGAAATAGTAAGAGAGATAGGAGGACGGTTTTACGAAGTAGTTCTTCGTAACTGAGGTCGGTAATAATCGACGTCGCTTTCCTTGGAGTATTTGCTGGCATACTTACATGTAGCTGTACACGTAGACGCGCGCATGAGTATAGATAGGATCAGTACCTACAGGGTGGATCGAGTGGACATCCACGATAAGAGTGGCAGAGAAGGAGCTCTAGTGGATTCTCATGGTCTAGTTTCAGTCTCGTCACGTCCAACAGCTTTCCAGAGTCTTCCGAAGTGCTAACGCGTCTCTCGTCCTACTCCTTATTTAGTCTTTCGTCGTGTATATACCTACATCTATTCTCAACGTATATCTACGTGTACATGTGTTTATACACACACACACATACATATATATACACACACACACATATATATATATATATGTATATATATAGGTATATATATATATATATATAGGTATATTTTTACTCGTACAAAGAATGAAAAAGAGTAAGAAAAAGAGAACGAAAGTCATGTAGAGGCGCGTATATACGAACAGTGAAGGCAGGAAAAGGAATGACTGAAGAAAGACGAAGAGACGCTTCTTTCGCATAAGCTAGGAGTTCACCTATCCTTTCCTCACCACGAGCAGGATGCAACATTTGCGGGATATTCTTCCGCGCTATCGGTTCCACGACGTGCTCGACGAGCGTACACTAGCCGTCGTTCTACTTCTTCCCTTTCCTCTATATGGGAATAGTCGCCATAGATTCAAAGCCATTGACTATCCCGGACACGAGAACCGTACGCGACGTGACCGTCTCCGACGATTACTATAACTCATCCGTAAATGCGACTTCTCTTCTTCTTCCATATCTTTCTTTTTCTTTTCTTACTCTCGTTCTTTGCTTCTGAACTGATATTCTCTTGCGTTTCTGAAAACTTTTCACGAGTCTATTGTAATAAGAATCACTTGCTTATATGCATATATATATATATATATATATATATATATATATATATATATGTATACATACGCGTAGGAGAATTCTATTTCGATTTTATTCTATTATGGAACTCTTTCATTCTTAGAAACAATAATAATTTGATAGTCAATAAAATGATATCGATAGAGATATTGATATTCTTCATAGTGTCATCACATATCATTCATAGTATCATCAAGAAGAAAATAGGAACGTATCTATATTGTACAAGGAAAATGTTGCGACAATTCAATTGCGATATCATAAAATGGCGAGAAATATTTATTAATCTGTCGACACGAAATTAATTTAATAATCAATGTATCAACTCATTAAGTGACTGAACGCTGACACGAGGAAGACCCGGACTACGTTCTCTGTTAAATGCGTGAAATATGAACGACTAATTCATGGAATTATTATCTTTCTGAATGATGAAGGGATATTGGGTAGGAGGTCGATATAACGAAGCTGAAAATACCCCGTTCGTATTACAGGATGTAGAGACGGTGATGGTATAATTGCTAAAAATGATATAGCTGTACTCTGTGTTAGTGTATTATTAACGGTATTATTATTCTTGAGAAATTACTGTTCTGATTACTGTTACTGACGAGATGCAACATCGATAATATTTCAGATATTGCGAGCGTGCTTCTATTCTAGCATTACAAATAGGTAGATATAATTTTGTTATCGCGTTATAAATATGACATATCTAATTAACAAACTTCTATAATAAATACAATATAATCATAATATTGTACAATTTGTTCGATAAATATAATATAATCTTAGAATGGACGACTGTTAATTATTCCCATTTCTTTTTTTCTTCAACCGTAAATAATATACATATTTCATTGATAGATAATGTTATCAATTTTAATAATTGATCAATGATCAATATGTATTTAATTGAAGAACGAGAAGCATAAGATACTATTTGAACTAGGTCGATCTAGATGTAATCTACTTCAAAGGAAACTGCATTCACAGATCTTTTTGTACAATGAGATAATACGATAACCTGAGGACATTTTCTAAACTAAGAACATTTGTCATTTCATCATCTGGTATAGCGACTCTTGGACTATACATCCTTAGGATAGTAGGACGTCGATCTTAAGATAAGGATTTACTGGATCGTCGAGCAGATAAACACGTTGAGTCGCCGAGTCAACGGATATTCCACCAACCTGATTCCAGTTCGCCTTTAGTTTACTGAATCCTATCGTGAATCTATATTCGAATTGCTTATCTCAAACGCATTAATGATAAAGTCATATGCGACATGAGAAATGCTCGCTTCTCTTTGTTACATGTTTCCTGCTTCCTGCTCCTAAATCGACCGGTGAGATGCTGACCTACATTATCATCTCTCAATTTGACATATGCTCAACTTGTAATCACTTTCTACGTTTATCACGAAATGATATTCGAACTATCTCAAAGTGAACTTAACTAAAATCTTTATTTTAGATTTGCTTCATTTTTTTTTCTTTTATAGTAATCAATTATTCGTGCGTTGTGAATTAGGTAAGTAGGTAGATAGGGAGAGAGAGAGAGAGAGAGAGAGAGAGAGAGAGAGAGGGAGAGAGAGAGAGAGAAAGAGAGAAAGAGATAGTGGGTTAAGAAATTATTTATATATTATTTAATATTAATTAACATTTTCCAGACTAGGAAATGTAATTTGAATTGTTGAGTAGATAAAGAAAAATTAGCGTTCTATATGTTGCAGCAAAAATAAAAATTATAAAATAAGCTTCTGTTTTAAGAAAAAATTAAAATTTTTCTTTCGTTGTTATTACAACGCTTTTGTATATTTTATCCTTTATTCTTATATTTCGTATCAAGTAAGTTATGTTTACTGAATACGATTATTAAAAAGGATGAGAAAGAAAATCAAGCATTGTAGAAACGAAAAAGAGAAAAAAAAACCAATTAGAGAAATAATTTAAATGGTTGGAAAACAAAATTAGAGGAAAAGAATGCTCGGATTCTCTGAAATTTCATACGATGTTAAGTAACATTTCAGATTATCATAATAAAGGATTCTTTCCTAGATATTTTATAAATGTTATAGTTAGACTGTAACATTTATCAAACATATTGATTTGGTTGATATCTGAATACAACAATTTTCTATAAGAAGAAAAAAATCTCAGAGATTTTATGATATAACTTTCAAAATATAATCTCGTTTTCGTTATTACTTTATCATCAATATATTTTACGACTTTTTTTACGATATTTATGATTTGATCTTGAAGAAGACATTTTCTATATCAGGGAAAATCATAAATAAGAAACTAATTGGACAGAAGATGAACAATGTATATCGATATTACACGATTATACTGATTGATCAACGATCAATCTTGGAAATGGATGCGACTTAAGCTATAAACTTAAATCAGTTAAGTTGACAGAATAGCTCGAAGAGAAACTTTTCAAAATCCATGAACAGTACGTGGTTTACGAATCTCTTGGAACATAGATATTCGAGAGAATTGTATCGAAATAGAGAGATCTCTTTACAGTTGGATTTTTCCAAGAAAAAGAAATTTATATTGATTGAGAAGATGGAAATATTCATAGACAAATTGTATTGAGTAGATCAATAAATAAAGCCTATACGCTTACATAACAAGTTTCAATCAAATTTGATATAATATCATTATATGTGTGTATGTAACATTATAGATAATCAATAATTTTGATTTGAATAGAAAGGTAAACAAAAGTACATAAGTGTCATAAGACTGATAAAATAGAAGTATACACATTGATATTCGTCTTTGTTTATATAAAGTTTGCAAATAGAAATAAAATATATTTATAACGTTTGGACGAAATGTGTGTAAAAAATTCTCTTTTTGAATTTCGCGCCGATATTCGTGCGTGATGTACGAAGGTAGAAAATATTCGAGCGATTCGAATTTATTGAATTTCTGGAGCGAGCAATGGAATTCCTTTTCTTAGTCCGCTTGTACAGGAGCAGGCGTTCGTTTGCATGTGATTGCGAATATACATATGAAGGTACACACGTAAAAGAAGAGGTGTGAGGGCGTCCCAGACATGGTGTACAGCTTGAATTATAACGCTAACCTCTTATACGATAGTATAGTCTTTCTTTGTGGTAGTATGGTGGTGCTCGCGGTGCCGGTGCTCGTGCGTGACTCGGATATCGAACTAAGCCCACGTAGCGATTGCCGTTAAAAATTTAGGGAAATTCTCTGGCGCGGGCAAGCCAATGTTATTTTCATGCGACGTTACAAAATGACGCTCGTGTTTCAACTCCGAACACGTATTTCTTTGTGGAGTTAGTTTCCCCAAACCTTTTTGGCTATACAACTTCTTACTCTTCCATTGATCGCAAAATTACAAAATTGTCGAAACAAAATACTTCGGAAATCTTAAGCAGATTAACTTCGTTTCACTTTGATCGAGTTCAATTTGTGTTATTTATTACACAATATTTGTCCTTTTTTCATTTATCACGAGTACGTTAAAAGGGGGAAATATCGCGAATGCGAATTGTAAAAGCTTTCGATGAGCAAGAAAACTTTTCAGAATTTCGATCGAAAGTTCCTTCTTTTCGGAGAAAGCCGGTAGTTTATTTGGGAAACGTTCTCTTATTCCCCGGGCAGTTCGTTTCGCGAAGAAATCGAATACTCTTCTCGTAGATTTTCTCGATCGGACCACTCGGACGTAGGAATCCTCGCCAAACGAAAACTAGGAGTCTGCTTCCAATTAAAGCACGCGAAAGTCCTTGAACGTTTCTCGTACGAAATCCTATAGCTTGTGAAACTGTGCATTACTAGAAACGTCGAAACGCAAAGAAGAGTGGGGAAAGGCAAAAGAAAAAGTGGATGCCGTTGATGGAATTCTCGAGAGAGTAAAGGTAAATTCATCTCTTGGGTTTTACACATTGCTCTTTTGAGAAGTTTTAGCTATCGAGAATTTCGTGACTTCAAAGAACTAGGTAGATATAAACTTTGTGAAAAA
The DNA here is from genome assembly GCF_912470025.1 of Vespa velutina. Lineage (NCBI taxonomy): Eukaryota > Metazoa > Arthropoda > Insecta > Hymenoptera > Vespidae > Vespa > Vespa velutina. The sequence continues at coordinate 4,086,877 of NC_062195.1, forward strand.
TGATTTGATCGCGATATGGAATAGTTAACAATTTTACTCTGAATTGGAGATGCCAAGATGACAATGAAAATCATCTTCGAATGAGTTATCGTTATAAAGGTAAAGAAAAAATTTGCAGGACAGAAAATTTAAGTCGATACAATTAGCTTTTCTTGCCCATCTATCGAGGAACAAAACGTTTGGTCGTTTCGACGAAACGGTTCGTGCTTAACGAGCCATCGCGGGAAAAGCTTCCGGAAAAAGTCCAGATCGCTTACTTGGCTACCTTTGTGAGTTTCGTACGTATGGCAAACTTTCTCTCTTTCTCTCTCTCTTTCTCTCTCTCTCTCTCTCTCTCTCTCTCTCTTTTTCTCTCTCTCTTTCGTTCTCTTTCTCTTCAAGAGTAGTACCTAGTAATCAGCGTCGCGTAATCGTGGATAAAGCGACCGATGGGGATGAGGATTAATGGGGAATCACCGTAAAGTCCAAGAGATAACGCGCTACTCCACTTTCGCGAAGGTTCTGAATTACCGGCTCCTTTTTCGCCCTCGCTCGAACTCTATTTCTTCGTACGACCTCCTTCCCTCATGGTCCTTCGCGAGAAAAAGTTTTAGAGTTTGAATGAGCTTTTTATCCAGCTCGGCGATTCCGCGATACCGACGCTACTTCGAACTTTCTACCAACGAATTCGCGTATTTTCCGACGGTAACTGCTTGGCGAAAATTCACCTAAACGAAAATTTGGACAAGATATCTTTGTCCGACAAAAAGGATCGAATTATTTCGAGGACCGACCGACGTTCTTTTATTCTTTTATGATTTTTTACTTTTTACCTGCAACTATTCAAGACAATTTATTTTTTTAACTATTTAAACAATTTATTATTCAATTATCTATGATCGTTCGTATTTTTAATATGTTTATTTCATCGAAATATTAAGGAGGTATCATTTCAATTTAAGATTTTTATTACCATGGAACGACTAATAAAAGAGTACACCTAAACCATGATTTGTCTCGTTGTTCCTTCGAGAGCGAGAGAGGATTCCTGCAATTTTGTTCGACCTCTTCCAGAGGTCAATAAAGATTATACTAAGGGAGGTTAGACATGCACCGGCGATGAAAATTCCGTAAGTATCATTGGCTGAGATGATACAAGAAAGAGGAGTCGGAAGAAAAGCCTTCATGGAGGTCATTTCCTCGCGTCGAAATAGTAACACCGTGACGTTTCACAGGGTTACATCCTCCACGGAAATTGGAAGTTTTACGGACATGCCGACGTCTAGAAAACGTGACCTAAGAAGATTTCTCTTCCCCACTACCTACATTGCCTCTCGTCATCTCTCTTCTTTTATTCTTTTCTCTTCTACCATTCTCTGTCGGTCCATTCTCTTTCTCATGGCGCTGACGGTTTGCGCTTGACAAGCAATTTCTGCGGGAATAAGTCGCGAGGCTAAGAGTTATCTCGCATTTCTCTTAGAAGAAAATGTCTTCTTTCTTCCGTAAATAGACATACAGTCAAAACGTATCGATCATCCCGATAAGTATGGATATACGTATTCGCGTCAGATGATATTTGACTTTCCTTTCTTCTTTCCGTTTCTTCTTGAATATCGAAGTTTCCTATTCTCACTCTTTTTTTCTTCTTTTTTTTTAATACTATTTTTGCGGGAAAAGATTATTAGAAGACGAGAGAAACAGATAGCAGTCGAGTCTTCTCACTTTACCAAGGTTGGCAACCTTTCTGTGTCATATAAAATTTTCATAAATTACTGTCACGCTTAAAACGAAGAACTTGGAAAAGTCGAAGTTTCCCTATTCACTTTCGTTGCGATAGCTTCCTCTTTCTTTCCTTTTCAGCGAGTTTTACGTCATTTATGAGTATTAGTGTTCACCTCCGGCACCACCGGTAGATCTTTCTTTCGAACAGAAGGAAGAAAACGAATAGAAGACGGTACCGGTGGTAGTCGTAATATTCAAGATCTCGATTTTTCATCGTTCTTCAAAAATTTACTTTTTCGTATTTGAAGAAGAACAAGAGCGAGTCTTTCATTCGCGATCTTTTTCGTTCAACGACTGGAAACTCGAATAATGGAAAGTCTTTACTTTAGAACGTAGAATATTCGATATTGGTTTGACCGTTTTTGGGAATATAAGCAAAAGCGATTTTATGGCGAAAGGAATGATTCGATGAGATTCTTCCTCCTCGTAGAAAAATGTCACTACTCGTCCGATATGCTGGACTATAAAGCTCGTTGGATTTGAGGGAATCGAAGCGCGATAGAGTGCTCTGATGAGATTTATCGGGCGAAGCACGATTCTTCACGGTGGAATAGTACGTCTTTTATCATCGTAGGTGATCGTTTCGTTACGCGTCTCATTTAATTTAAATTCAACGACGGGTCGAGAGTACACATCAAAGATTCTGAAGATAAAAGGACCAGGAAAAAAAGTTCAACGGCATGATGATCAGATCATCGATTCAATTTATATGCATCCAATTCTCGATAGGAAAAACGTGATAGGGTCATTTCATGCGAAATCGATTACTTTTTAGAATTACATTTTCGTTTTTATTCAAAATCAAATATATTCTAACATTTAGTTTCCCGAATAGACGTATGTACAAAAAAAAAAAAAAAAAAAAAAAAAAAAAAAAAGAAAAAGGAAAAAGAAATATTTAAGCCAACTCGAAGTTTTTACACGTATTTGCTATAGAAAAAATGAGCCGTAGAATAGGTCAGGATTCAGACCAGGGCATTCGCATTACGTATGCGGCACTTTAAACCCATTGAATTTCATTTCCGCATTGCCTTTTTAATTTGACCATAGCGCATATTTTATATCTTTATATAATTAATTATAATCGAGTTAATTAACAACAATAAAGTTATTGTTGTCAAATAATTTTAATTTATTCCTAAACGAATTAATCCAAGAAGCAGGATAAAAGTATATTGATAAGATAACGAAACATAAATATGTACATAAGAATTATATTTTGTTACGAAGGACGATATCAAACGAAAATTGAACGTATAGTTATAGAGTAAGAAATGAGCACGTCGAGAGAAAAAAATATTGTTACGAGAATATCTGTGGAAGGGAGAAAAGAAAAAGAAGAGATAGAGGACGGTTAACAGGATTAAATTACGAGGGTGTCGGATCGTTTACGAGGCCGTAAAAATCTTCATTTTTCATCAGTCTTATATCTTGTGGATAACTTGGCAGCTATTTTTTTTTCTCAAAGAAACACTTAGTAAACTGTCTTCTTTTTCTGTCTAGAGATAACGTAGAAAAAAGTGTATCGAATTACGATGGTTCGTCGTGGTAGATAGTTGACGAATCAAAGCGCATAGGAGTTTCGATAAGGGAACGAGAACATCAACGAAAACTCGATTTTGTTTTATCGCTGCGTCGAAAGGGTGATGAACGTATGCAGAAACGACGTAGAACGGATTCTGCGAGGGTGATAGAGGAAAGAAACGAGTGATACGCATTCTCGATAGAGAGTTGCCAGTGTGAAAATACCTTGACGAAAATGGAGTTCCGATTGGACTGGAGGACGCTTTTTCAAAGGTGTCGATACAGCGGTCTTGCGCAAAGTTTTCCGTTAGGAAAAAGAAAACGAATAACAGAAAGCGAAGAATCTCGTAAAACTCCGTCAACTGGCGCGATCGTTCGCACACGAAAATCGTATTCGTATCGTCGAAGAAAATATCTTCGATTTCTCTCGGGAGGGGAAACGGGAGGACGGAGAAACTCGCTGACAACACGTTCTCAAAATCAAGCTGTTGTCGATGCATCTACAAAGCTGTTTGTCTTTTCGATACGCTTTGGCGTCCTATGTTGTTATATCCACTGCATTATCTGTCTGTAGAACAGGTAAATAATGTTTTTATCTTCACTTCGTTAAAGAATCTTTTACTCGATGATCGAGAGAAGCCGAGACTGAGGGAAGTCTTCACGGTTAACTTTTCAAATAGGTCGTTCGGCTATTACATCTTATAGGTACACTCGATTGTTCGGTGTACGAGCATGACTGAGAATTATAAATAAAAACCAAGAGCATTAAAAAATCTTCGTTAACCGTCATTGATTGGAGCTAATCGATAAAGTGAGACAAAGAATAACGAAAGGTAAAAGAGACAGCAGATAAAAGAGTAAGAATGAGAAATTTTAAATACGACATTACTAATTCTAACTATTTCCTTGATCTTGCGTATTTTATTACAACTGTCAACTTAGTTGCTTTAAATGTGAAAAAGTAGAAGTAAATACGAACGACGACGTCCTCTTATATTAGCATTTTCGTGTTTGCGTTGGAATCGTAGAAAGATGAAAATTTTTGACATTCGTTGCTTTACGTGGCACGAGATGAGAGTGGATGAAGAAAAAAATGAAAAAAAAAAAAAAAAAAAATAAAAAAAAAAAGAAAGGAAATGGAAAAAGGGGAAAAGTGAAAAGAGAGATAAAAGAGAGATAGATGGTCGAGTAAGTCCTTACCGCGAGCGTCGAAGATCTTAGATTTTTACGAGGGATCGGAAGTTCGTCTCCAGAGACGAAAACTATCTCGAAGCGCATCTTTCTCACCGTAAATGTTATCACTGGCTTGTCCGTTTAAAAACCATTAGAATTCGAAGTAGCGACGAGTGAAAAGAATCAGAAAGAAGATCAAGAAAGTCACAAAATCGGTTTAACTACGTTACGTTCTTTCGATAAACGGGATAAATCGTGGGAAAAAGATTTAATTGTTTTTGTAAATCGACGATATGACGATATCTATGCTAATTTTTTTTTTTTTTTTTTTTTTTTTTTTTTTTTTTTTTTTTTTTTTTTGATGAAGACAATAAAAAATAAAATAATTGCGCAATTTAAAGAATTTCGAAATCAAAGACAAAAGTTTCCAATCGAAAAGATAAAAACAGATTTTGTTTTGTTGTTCGCAAGAAGCCAATGAAGACTGACAAAGATGATCATTTTCTCAAATATTATGTAAAGATGGAGTTTGTTGAAGATAATTCGTAGTAATTTTTTAACGGAAGTATGAGAGGTTAGGAAGGTATATACGTTGACCGAAGAAAAGAAGAAAGACAATGGATAAAGATATGGTATCTTAGGAAACTATCAAGGAAAGGAAAGGAGGAAGTACCGTTCATAATTTCGCATTGGAATATGAACGGTAATTGCAGCTACCCCTGTTGTACTCTGGCTTTGTTGTCGAAGCGCAGACTCTCGGTCGGTCATTTACGATTAAGAATGAATAAACTGTCGAGGATTGACGGAAGTTGGAAAACTGAAAAGAACGATACGAGAGAGAAAGAGAGAGAGAGTGAGAGAGAGAGGGTTGAGAGGAGGAGTTCTGATAAAGAGAAAGACAATCAGAGAAAGAAGAAAAGCAGACGAAATCAGGACGAATAATAGCAGTTTACTTCGTATTTCTGACATCGAGAATGTCAAAGACGTCAAAGTTAATGTCTCTTTGTCGTAGTTATATCGTCTCGATAAAGTTTAAGCTCAAATAAATGTGTTTATAATATTTTTGAGATTAATACTGCATATTGAAAAACTATCAAAAGCATTCAATGGACATTAAGTAAATATTGAATGACATGTCTGTCATCTGAATTGTATCTGATAAACTATACGTACTATTCGAGCTTATTAGCCAGTGTTGCCCATTCCATTTGCGAATCTCAAAAGCAGAATTTTCTTCTTTGGTCGATTGTCTATTCATTGCAAATTGATCATGTTAATTATGTAATTTGCCGTTGTATCTGTTACAAGGCAAGAACGTCTTTGAAGTTAACTTGAATCCAAGTGGGCGGAAACGTAGTAGGAATGTCGAGAAGCACTTAAATAGGAACGCGTCTCACAAGCACAAACGAAGATAGATTGATCGACTTTCTGTGTATCAGAATGGTATTGGTAAACCCTCCATATGAACTGAATATTCTTGCAGCGTAAGATTTTTCGAAACCATCCTCATGGACGATGATAGTCCGATGGACTTATTGATATTCCGATGGATCAAACCTACTCCATTTTCTCTTAAAAGAAATATCGTGAAGTACTCTTCCTACCTGCTGTCTCTTCATTTATATACACATATATATATATATATACACATACACACATACATATATCAATATCAACCAATATTTCAATCACTTTTTATTTATATATCCGTGTGCTATCCTGTGCTATTTCGCGTATTTTCGAATACGTCCCGAATATTAAGAAGAACGTGCACGATTGATATGTGATAAATGTGACCAGTTGAATTTTAAGAAACACTCGATAAAATATTAAAAATTTCTAGCAATCCTAGTTACCGTTTGTAAAATAATAAATACCTACGTATATCTTGGAAAGAGACATGATTCTTTTATTTTTTTTTTTTCATTGCTAAATTGAGAAAAGACTATATCGTCTGTGTCGTTTATCTTCCAAGGTCGATAGTACGGTTAAAGCGTTGAAAATAGACGTGTCAACAATCTTTCCATCTTCGAAATGCGTTTACGATATCTTATTTCGAGAAAAAATTGCGCCTTCATCTTATCTATTTCGCACGAAGAAGAAAGGGATAGAGGAGAGGATAGCTCGAAGATATTCGAAGAACCATAAGGAGGGTGGAAGTCCGTAGCAATTCGGGTGCGAACGTCCGCAAAGACGAATGAGCTCTTTGGTGCAGAAAAATATGGCAGCTTTTCCGTTCACGAATCGTTCCATTGGTTCTTTATGGCGCTCGACAGCCGTCGTTCGTACCAAAGGACAGAGGATTTCGAAGGGCACGACCAGTGAAATCTTTTATGATTCATGACGCGCCGGCGAATCGATTGGTAATTTTTTATATGATCGCTTCGAGGGATTTCGCGAAAGGACATTTACCGTAGTAATACTACTATAAGTTGTTACTTTGTAAACTGTTATCCATGAGAATGTTTTTGCATTTGAATCAACGGGCGTAGACACGAGAATAGGCCGATTGTCCTGATTTTTATTTCTTTTCTATTTATTTTCTACCATCGATATTTTACTTAAAAATACAATCATGTTTTACTTTTGGTCGAATGTTTACTATAGTCTATTGGCGATAAAGTTAACACCTTCGTATTTTCTTTTCCCGTATGAGAACGAGAAATACCTCAAAATTCTTGCTACTCTTTTCTCGTCTAACGAGCAACGCTGCGTTTTCTACGTTTTCCCTCTGGCGGTTGACGAACTTTTGCAAAGAACTCGCAAAAGAAAACGAGAGGCAAAAAAATGAGAGAGACAGAGAAAAAGAAAGGGAGAGAAAAGAGTGAGTGAGTGAGAGAGAGAGAGAAAGAGAGAGAGAGAGAGAGAGAGAGAGAGAGAGAGAGAGAATAAGGGAATGAAAAATGAGAACGAAAAGATAGAGATGATTAAGAAAAAGAAGAGAACGATTCAGAAGAGAAGTATTTCGGAACATGAACTTCTAATAAAGAAACTCTAGAAGAGATTCGATTACACCTTATTCTATGCACGTATACGTATTACATTATGCAAGTAGTATAGGCGCACGTGTACTCAGCCACCGGTGCGAAGTTGCGCGACGCGAAACGTGAACTCGGCCTCCTCATTTTGTCTTTTTATTCTTTTCCATTTTGTTTTCTAGAGATAAGAAACTTCGGGAGAAAATATTCTTACGTATTTCGATTGGCTCCGAATTAAAAATAGGATTCAATAAGAAGATTCGCTTTGGTTAAATCAGAATTTCTCAGAGGGTCTTAGCTTTCTTCCTCTTCTTGCTTTTAGTTGCAGTTTTTTTTTTTCTTATTTTATTTTATTTCATTTTTTCTTTTTTTTTAAATACATTTCTCTTTACCATCTTTCCGTCTCTTTCTTCCGTTTTTCGTCTCTCCAGGAAATCCCTCACCAGCGTTTTCGCAGGAAACTTTCTTTCCAGTTTAGACCGCGTCTAACTACCGTGTCGCTCTTCTTATTTCTCTTTTAACTTTTTAATCTTTTCCTTGCTCGTGCACGCGAGAGACAAGCAAATGTATCTTAAATATGCGTTTTCCATTACCGACTCGAGAAATGTTTCCTCGACAACGGTGAGTCACGTCCACAATAAATTATTTTTAACTGGTGTTCGCTCGCGACGTTCAAGAAAAAGCGACTCGTTTATCGAGATGCGTTAGATAAATAAATGCCAAGAAAATATTACTCGTCGCGATAGTAGTATATTTGAACTGTCTCTTTTTCTCTTTCTTCATTTTATATTTTTTGTTGTGATTTTATCGAGAATTTCATGGAATATACATTTAATATAGTTCCTATGAATTTCTTTTTATTTCGCAATAAACATCGTGAGATGCCTTGATTCGTTCAAATAGAATATTTTAATAAAATTTCTAAATGTTTCTTTTTAAATGTTTTTGAAAAATAGTCCCGTTTACATGATTTTACATTTATCGTCTTGAAATTGTTAAACGATAGAATAAATAGGTGTGAAAATAGTATGGATTTAAACAACGATGGTGAATCAACGAAGAGGAAAAAAGTACGACGTCACTGCGGAAAATATTTGAACGTTTCGCGTTTTGTGTGAGGTACAAAAAAAAAACCCGTCGGAAGCTTTTTGAGAGCGGGAACGCGGAACTTCCCGGAGAAATGACAGATTCCATGCACTGAGGTATAGAAGGAATAGGAGAAAAGAGATGGCGGAAGCGTCGACGTACGAAAGATAACCGCGGGTGAGACGTTTTTCCAATGGGAACCGCCACTCTACGCAAACTAGAAGGGCGCTTTTGCCCGTAGGTCTGTTCTGAATTTTCCATAGGAGCCGTTAACGATGAAATACGAGTCTCGTCGTCCAGCCGCGTAGTAAATTTCAAAACGTGTCTTCCGTCTCTACCTTCTGTCTTCGTTCTTTCCCAATTTCTCTCTTTCCGCTTTTATATTTCGCCATTATCGTAAGCTTCCACGAAAAATTTGTCTTCTTTCTATGCTATTTAATCTCGATGAAAGCTTTGCGATACTTTCTTGGCAAAGAAATATGGTTAAGTCATACAAGCCGAAAAAAATGTCATCAACATGAATATTTTGAATATTTTGGAAGGATTGCCGAGATAAATATAAAATACAGCTTCATTATTAAGTTCTTCTATTACTTACGAAATACATCAGAGTGATTCGCTTTTCGTATCTCTTTGATTTTATTGAATTCGACGTAGATCAAAATACGGAGTTTAGAGACGTACAATATAGGATTTATTTCAAACATAATCTATTACCAAGAATAAAAGCACATCAATGAGATTCTATTGGGAGAAGATCCTCTTATAATTTTTCATGGTATCAAATATTAAACGTTACAGCTCATATTTCGGTCAGTGTTATGTTTCTTAATTAATTTTAGCATATTCAGTTTTGTGTATCTTCTGTGAAGCCGGTTCGAAAAGGAAGATCGTTTGCAAATTTAATAAGGAAAAATGATTTTATCATAACGCCTTGAAAGATTATCGTACTCATGGAGAACTATAGGCAAACGCTTCACTCGCTACACTCAATCGATTAAAATTGTACGAGAATTGGGCATACAATCGGTAAATTATTATTTATATATCTAACTTTAATAAATTTAGTAAAGGTAATGATTATGTATCACAGACAGTTTTTTTTTCTTTTTTTTCCTGAAACTTGTGATATCGGACAAAATCAATAATCAAGTAAAGAATGTCTCGGAATTGTTAGGGACGAATATTATTCTCACTTTTATAGATCAAATGCGCTAATAGAACATAAAATGGAAAATATTGAATAAGTCTTTTACTGTTTATATGAAAAAGTGTAGAAAAAAGTGATTTCGCTTTAATGAATGAAATTACGATGAAATTTCTCAATGATAACTAGCCATTTAAGATGAGAAAGGAAATATTGAGTGAGTGAAGAGTCACGACAATAAGTAAATTAATCTTATAGTATAGATCATTCTAACGATATAGAAAAACTTTTGTATGGAAGTTTCGATGACAGGATTGATTCATTGAAACGTAAAAAAGATTCGAAATCTGGAAGTAAATGTTAAAGAGGAAAACGAGTATAGCTAAAAAATCTTGATCGTTAGGAAAGCTTAATTCTAACTTAAGTACTTCGAGTTCGTTCTAAGTTCAAGTAGACGTATAGCATGAGTATATCCTTTCGTGCATTCGGTGTTTCGTGTATTTTGGAATTAACCATGAGCACCGTATCGGCGCTGACGCGCAACGGACCGTAAAACGAGGTATCTGGCGTGTTTCGTTGATGATGGTTTCTCGGTCACTAAAGTTGACTATCCTCAATTTGACTTCTCGTATTTCCTTTCAAAATAAATTTCTAAATGTCAAAAAACGAGCGAAATTGGTGGAGAAGGAGGAAGGATATCGTAGTGATTCGGTCGAACGCTTGTATCGCCGTAGCTATCTCTTTGGACGCATCTCTTGCTATTGCTCTGAAGGCGCAGAACCGACGAACCACGCTTTAACTCGCAATCAGTTTAATGGTCGATCGATGGGTAAATTCGGTTAGAAGCTTCCTGAAAGGACTTTGGCTTTCTCCTAGGCAAGAAGAGATGCACGAACCTCGCGCGTTTCCAAGGAAACGCAAGTCGTAGTACCGCTTCGATTCTATTAGCAACAGAGTGTAGTCAGGCCATGCTCTGGGTCTCTGTTACTCTTACTTTCTCATTCTCTCCTTGTAGACTCTCAGGAATCATCTCCTTCTTGCAGCATCGTCGTCCGACAAACTTTCTTCTTTCAAGCTCTTATCGCCAATGCAATACTTGGAACTCTTCTTGTTTTTCTTCTTGGATCAATAAAAAAAAAAAATGTTATACCATATAGATACTTTCATCAAAGTCGAAGTCAAACGCAAGCGTACGTACGATGACGGATGAGCCGAGAAACAAAGCTCCGTTATGCTCGACGACATTCCAATGCAAATTAAACGAAATGCTTCGATGGCTCGTTTGTAGATAACTTCATCCTCGTATTTAATTGCGAATCTCTGTATTTCTGCATCAAATTGTATACTAACGGAAACCTTAAACATTTTATCTTTGAAGCATGTTCGTTTTCAATGCTTGACTGATTGTTCGAGTAGTCAGTCAGATTCGCGTTAATGGGCGACGTTCGAATGTTGGACCTATCGTTGCTACGGTTATTTTTTTTTACTTCCTTTCCGACTCCTCCTCCTTCTCCTTCTTTTCGTTCTCTTCTTTCTTTTATCTTCTCCTCTTTTCTTCTTTCCTCTTCGATTTACTGAGCTTCTTTCGTTGTCTTGCAACAAACGCGACTTCGCAAAAGCTCAGCAAGTTAGCAAGTAGTTTCGTTTCCTGAGTACAAAACTTTTGTAACGTTAAAGCGAATATGGCTGCTGACTTGATACGATCGTATTCTAAAATTTAAATAGTATTGTGAAAGACGCTACTCAGCTTTACGTGCTTCCATCGTCGGAAACCACATAGTGGAAAGAGGAACGTGAAACAGTTTCCTAATTCAACGCGATAAATAACTTCTCAACTTTGTGCAGAGGAGTTTACGTTTCTGTTACTTCAAAGAGTCGTTAGAAATCGATCTTTTATCGATCATCTATATAAATAATTTTAACGTCTAAGAGAAAACTTAGAGAAAGTTATGGGAAATTATGCACGTCATTCGTTCATATTGGATCACTACTATTTTACCGCGTTTTTTTTTTTTTTTACATGATAAGATACTTTCCCGTTGTTACTTCTGTTTCATGTAATGAAGACGAAAATAAATTTCACGTTATATGACGGGATGAAGATTGATTTTAAAAGTGTACTTAAATGAAGTTTTGATCTCTCTTTGGAACATCTTGGTCTTCTTAATTTCTTAAACAGGAAACTTTAGCATAGTTTTCGTTACGCGTCGAGCCATGTTAAATATACTTGATTTAGTGGAGTAGTTTATAAAGTTCGAATCAAAAAGATATGAAGGCACAAATTCCAATCGATCGAATCGATTTAAAAAGAATTTCTCAAAAGACATAGCAAAATAATGTATTAATATAATTTTTATTAATTAATCTCAGAGATACTATTGTAATAATAGTATATATTATTCTATCCTAAGAAAAAGTATTAATAGCTTCTTATTGATTAGTAATGTTTGACTATTATTAAATAAGTAATAATTATTGAATATTTACATCCGTAAAGATTTCGCTATTCGTCAAAGTTTATTGATCATCAAGATAACAACTTTGCAACTTTTGATTTTGAATATCTTGACTTACCAATAACGGTGAGATTGACTTTGAAATTTCTCGTAGGAGAATTTCGAAAGTCGACTCTGCACCTATATACACCTTCGTCACTTTCTCGAATATCTTGAATCATCAGCTGTGCCGGCGGATTTGCACGAAAAGTAGCACGATGACCCCAAAAATTTGGTGCACTCCATAGCTTTGCTTTTCCAAACTGTCGAATTCTTGCATCGTAACTGTAATATAAAACGAAAGTCTTTAATGTTTGTAAAGCTAAAAATGGATTATACGGTTACAATGAGTTTTTAAAGTAACTTTGGCGATTCGTCATAAGTCGGAGTAAAGGATAAGGAAAGGTTCTGTATTCTCGTTCGAATCCCCAGTTCCGAATTCGATACAAACCAAGAAGTGCACTCGACTGAGAGAGTCAGATAACCTCTTACTTCGGACCTAGAAAGATAGTATTAGGGACCGACCAAGAGTCTGGGTTGCAATACTCCAAAGAATCTCCATCCCCGTTGTATATCGTCCATGAAATGACGATAGCTCGTAACTGCCAGACGGTAAATATCACTCTACTTTTATTTTACGTATCGTTGCTTTTTAATGCTAGTTATACGAGCTGTCATTTCCTGCGGAATACGAATACAAATCGCCTAATTGTCCATTTTCATACTACGTTTGACATCGTCGCGATAAAGTTTCTTTTGCTGTAGTTGTTGATAGTAACGAAATAATCGTTATCCTCGGACAAGTGCGTTAATCGTCATGACGATATAAAGAATAGAGATATTTGATTGTAACGACTAAACGTGTATACATATTGATATACGTGCTATAGAAGGAAAGTAATATCGCAATATCCTTTTCAAGAATTACTCAATTTCAAGAGACAGATCGTCATTATAGTGATAGTAGTCGTCGTAGTCATTGCCTTCCGTCCTCTTTGTTGCTCCATAATTAGCTTTAATAGAACAAACCCTCCGTCGTCTTTGGCTACCTCACTCGGTCCTCTTCGATTACCAGCTCAAACAGGATCGAAACGAGTTGGAGAGTCTAATCGAGCGACAAAGTTCGAGGAAGTTTCGTGATAAGCGCTCGATCCCCAAAAACGACGTACACCGCAGACATCTCTTCGAGTTTCGACGGTCGTCTCCTCATCTCCTTCTATTAGCTTTATCCGAGACCGTAAGATAGATTGGATCGATTTTAAAGGAAGACGGTGAAACAGTAACTTAAGACAGCTTCAATATGCAAATTTATCGTCGTGATTTAATACGCGTCCATCCTTGTCTTCGAATATGTTATTGATGTCCATCCTTCAGTTTCCAAATTCAGTGTTCAAATTCGTTAAGTGTCATTGTTTATTATAAAAATGAAGACGGTAACTTAATAGATCAAGTTACTAGAAAAATAGATGATTCTTTTTCTTTCTGTTCCATTGACATTGGAAGCCTTGTAGAAGAATCTATTGATGCTCTAATTCTATTAAAGTATCACGTCGTCAAAGAAAATCCAATTAATAAAATTGTTGAAAAATTAAGTTTAAGCAAAAACTATTTTATTAGAATAGAACAACAACTTTACATCAAAATACGGATCGCGGTGTAATCTTACGGAAAAGATTTCGAAACGATGTTTCTTAAATTAAAAAATCTTTCTCTAAATTAGAAACCTTATAATTTAATTAATATGTTTCTGATATGGATCTGTGATGATATTTGGTATATGAGAAGAAATATATTGAGATCTATCATTTTCGCTTATAACATGAGCTATCAATTTTCCTCTTTTTCAATCTTAAGAAAAATCTAAGATTTTTTGTTTCGCGTTATTGAAAATACAGGAATTTTTAAATTAACAAAATATATGTCGTTATGGATTATCGTTCCGACGATAAGCGTATTATTCAATGAATCCGATGCGCTTTTCGAGTGTGCTATCCATGACTACTTTCACCTTAATAGTCGAGATAGTCCCTTTATTGTTTGGTTGGTTCTATTATATTTCTTACTGCATCTTACTTACCCCAGAGAGTAATAAGAAACATCTCTAGTGTGTCGTTTAGTCCATTATCGCTTTCATATGTCCCAATGTTGCGTACTATTTCACAAATAATAGAATATTGCTCTGCTCTGGAGTTAAAATCATTTTTTATATTTTCTGAATCCTTTTTGCGCTAGCTGATAAGAGTCTGTTAGGTGTCTCCTTCTTGTCATTGAACGGAAGCTTGACCATATATCTTTCATGCTATTCATACGTGACGTGTTCACGAAAATGTCTTTTGCAGATCGTCGCTTTTTCGGATAATGGTCACGTATGTGTCATGCGCTCGATCTCTCAAAATTTGGCAAGCTGCTCATTAGAGATGAGAACAAGTCTGTGAGATTGAAAATGATCGTCTCCTATTTGTCAGTTTCTTGTACTATTTCGAAGACTATTTATCCTAATTTAGTTTTTGCAAGACTGTTTACTGCATCGTGATATTTAACTGGCTAAAGCATTGAGATCTATAAAATATCTTTACGCTTAAGAAAATGTAAACGTTTGAGTTTATTGTGAATTCAAGTTTAATCTTATATTTCTGTATAACTACTGTATCTATAATTTATTATAGTAATTCGCGTAATTTGTTATATCAAGAATCATAGTTCGGTTGCGAAGCCATTTAATTTTATTTAAATAATCATGAAGATCTGTACTATAATGAAATCATTATTATAAAATTAATCAGAGAACTTTACTATTTGACGGAGACTTATATGTATATACATTTTGTATCTTTGCTAACAAACGGCACGATATCACTTATTTCTATCTATGTTTGTAGATCTTACCATATTGTTAATTGTGCAATACGGCCCGATGCACTGGCATTTTCAGACATGAAATGTGAATAGCGCGATAGAACTGCATAATACTCAAACGATTAAGTTCCACCACGAATTTAGTTATAGCGAAATTATATGACTAATGAATGATACAAATAAAAGAAATATGATAATTTAATTTAAGCTTAAGTTCAAATCCTCATTGTTTTCTCTTTGTTCAATTTTAGTGCATATAATGCTGAATCGATATATCTATTTGTAAGCTGTGGTCGGTCGTTTGTTCCTTCGTTATCTTTCAATATATTTTGTATCCTCTTTTGTATTTGATTTCAGGTGATTAACTGTTCACGTGTTAATGTTTCGGATAGTCAAATTATCCTCTCTAATTCATTGTTTATTATAATAACTTATTAAAATTGTATATTGATCGCGTTAGAATTTAATTCGGTTCAAAGGACCATGAAATATAATATGGAAGAACTTATGGAAGAATCAATTAATGCTCAATTCTAACCAAAGTACCGTGTTGTTGAGAAGATTTAACGAGACCTGTATGAGACAAATTTAATTTAAATTAATGAACTTTCTTTACAAGTTAAAATGGGCCGATGTAATCGTGCGGAGAATATTTTTCATTGTTTAATCTATAGTTTTGAAAAGCACATCTTGAGATGTTTTAGAGTATTGCATAATCCTTGTTTGTGTCGCGAATTATAAGCAAATTTGATTTGTTCTTAAGTCAGAAGAAGCTTTGAAAAATTAATAACGTTGTTAGACATCTTTCGATCGGTTTGCAAAATTTTTCAATATATTTGAGAAGTATTAATCAGTTTCGTTTTACCGTTGATAATATAGACTAATCATTTTTGTCTTCTTGGATTCTTGGAAAAATTGAAAGTTTTATATTTCATATTTTTGTAATGCCATTTATTCTAAGTGTTTTATAATCATTTTTCTATTTTTATTAAATTTCATGTCATATGCTTTCTAAGTTTAGCACATTCGGATTTTCTAAATAATAAACCTTCATTCCTTTATTCTTATTGTCTCGTTACAATAGTTTCTCTCTATAGGAATCTAAAATAAAACATTTTTGATAAATATTGTATTACGATGATATCGTATTTGCATTTTCGATGCTTGTAAGTTTAACTATATGCGTAGTTATATTGAAGGATATGAAAGCATACCAAGGCTATCGCTCATTGGCCTAATTCAGAGAGTTAACTGTAGTGACTTGTACGTAGGATTGGTTGATGGAAGCATCAAAACTGCATAGTTAATGTTGTTGTCAAAGAGGAAATTAGAAGAGGATGTGCAATATATTTTGAGGTCGATAGCGGAAATTTACATGGTTGCGGTTCTATGGGTTTCCAGTAAAATTACATATTAATAATATTGTATAACATTGGGGTTTGTATAATGCTTAGGTTGTTAGACGGTAACATTGATGAATTTTTCGAACAGCAAACGTCGTGAGAAGCTTTTAAAAGAATAAAGACGTCGTCCGTTAAGGATTCGGAGACGAACATTCGTTTTAAGGCGCGAGAAAGAAGAAAAAGACGAGGAAGGAAAAGGAAAAGCGAAATAAGGAAGGAAAAAGTAGACAGAAGAGAGAGAGAGAGAGAGAGAGAGAGAGAAAGGCATAGGAGGTGAAAGCAAAGAAGGCAGATGGCCTCTAAACAAATTAAAATAATTGCTGGCGCCTTCCGAAAGCGGCCCTGTCTTCTACGAGCTAAAAGAAGGTAGTCCCATGAATACGGTAGTGTCAGTAGAACGAATGTTTCATGGAGGGGGTTGGAGGATTTAACCACTCCCGGGACTCTTAAAAGGAGCTTAACTTCGCGCATAAAATTAAAGCATTGTAATTGCAGACGGCGTCGCCACTGCGGCACTGTATTTCTTTCTTTTTCTTTTTTCCTTCTCTGTGCTCCTTCCTTTTTCTCTTTAGCCCTTTTCTTCTTCGTTCTCGCTCTTCCTTTCACTCTATCTTTCTCTCTCTTCTTTTTCCTTTATCTCTCTCTCTCTCTCTCTCTCTCTCTCTCTCACTCTTTCTTTCTTTCTCTCTCCCTTACACACACTCTCCATCGAGGAGGAAATATAATTTGCTAGCTCTAACTTTCGTTCGCTCTACGACACGGGTGCTCGCCCGGAGGCCGGCAAGAGTGACAATGACAAAATGATATTTAATTACGAAAACTCCAGAGGCGAAAAACCTAGTCCGTAGAGATTATATCCTTCTGACGTAGTAATAAACGGGGTTCGTAGAAATTCTAATAACGTGGAGGCGTCGACGTCGAGTGAGAGGAGAAGGAGAAGCGACTGCAATTAGCGTCTAGCAATGTCAGTCGGCTACTCGTTACGCAGTATACATATTTTAAAATGTCATAAATAATATACCGAACGAACGTATAAAAGCATTGACGATCAAAAAAATGAGTTATTCTTATATATGATTCATGTTTAAGATTTAACTTAACAATACGTTGAAAAGTATACAATGAATGAGATAGGATATCGAGTGGATGATATCTTTTTTACTTTTTTTCATCCTCATTCACTTCTATAACCGTTTTACGAACGAACGAAATTCTTAAGCTATAACTTTTATCTATTATGAGTCGTGTGCTGTCGCGAGTGACAATGACAAAATGGTTTTTAATCGCAAGATAGATTTGTAAAAGGTTCTATGCTGTAAGATTTGCTATGAGATTAATTTTTTTCCTTGTAAAATTAAAAACCCTTTTACACATAAAGTAATATCAAAGATCTTAATAAAATAAAATAATATTTTGTATTTTGTATCGTTTGTCCAGCTTTTTTTTCATTTACGTGTCCAAACAAAAATAACTTTAATACCTCAGATCAGAGGTATTTCGTTTTTGTTTTTGTTTTTTTGTTTTTTTCCATTGGAATTGAACGTAGCGACAAATTCTCGATCGAAGTTTTTCTTTGATTTCGTCAAAGCCCGTTCGAATCACAAAACCAACTATTCGTTCATCTTTCTTTTATTCAAATATCATTGTGAAATCCACCATTTTCTTCCATTATTCTTCGAAATGAGAATCCTGCCGTGGCATAATGAGAGAAGGATATCGATTCAATGGTTGAATATAATATCCGATTATGTGGCCATTACTGACATTTACAACGATTTAGCGTCGCAAACGTTGAACAAGATTAATACGAGATATGAAAATTTCGTCAGTTTGAAGGGTTCACGAAAGGATTCCTAATGCATATTCGATTCGAATTATTTCGTAATATTAGATTTCATTGAGAAAGCTTTTATTTACGGATCGATTGACTTTTTATTAATCATTTAGAAAAACATTTGACATGGATAATGATAACAATAGTTATAACAAATTACGCCGTTATATCTCTTCGTAAGTCATTCAATATCGCACATCCACGTATTCTCTTGCTAGATCGTTCTCTTACGAAAGCAATAACTCCGATGCCGTCCATTACTCTTTTTCTTCTTCCTTCGATTCCTTATTTCACTCTTCGCTCCAAGCCAAATCTCGACATCGTCCGCTATCGATCTTTTTGCTGAGAAAATGGTTCCTTCGATATTTTCCAGACCTTTTCAGGGACTTTTTAATATCATCGAATTTCAATATACCTAAATCCATTCCAGCTATCGTTCTCAAGTTGGCCAATAAAATAAGTGGGACGAAAATTCTTTTATTCGTGTTTTTGTTTATCCCATACTCATAACTAATTTTTACGTGTTTGTCAATTCTTTCAAAGATCACGATGCAATAGTAGAGATGAAGGAAAGGGGTTGCTTTTCTTTTATCATCTCTTTCTTGCATGGTTTTACGACTCTTGGATTGGAATGCGTGCGAATAATTAAACCAGCTTGGAATAAGTCTGTGATGTGGTAATAGTGGAGTTGCAAGCGAGAAGAGAGTAATGAAGAATAAAGAGAATGAGAGAGAGAAAGAGAGAGAGAGAGAGAGAGAGAGAGAGAGAGAGGAAGAGAGAGAGAGAGAGGAAAGAGCCACGAGTCGAGTTGGTGGGGTCGGAGGGATGAACAGAAGAGGCGCGAGGATTAAGCAGCAGCAGTCGCCATGCATAAATGGATGACAGAAACAAAAGGGACTCGCTCCACGGAGGGAACAACATTTTTATATTCGTCGTTTGGAAGTCTTCTCCGGTGTGTTTACAGTTTACACATGGTTCGCGTGCGTTTTTCGTTCCAATATGGACCGTTTCACACCTCGAAATAAAGCATAAGCAGATAAAAGCTTCTGAAGTCCGCGGCAACAGCAATGACGACGTTCTTTTTCTTCTTTCTTTTCTCTCTCTCTCTCTCTCTCTCTCTCTCTCTCTCTCTCTCTCTCTATTCCCTTATTATTGTTATACAGGATAGGCGAAAATTCTGTTTCTCTAGCACTTTTTGAGTTCAAGTAATGGAAAATTTAATTTCTTCGATTAGTTCCTTTTCCAAATGAAATTCTCGTTCAAATATCGTTCGACATTAATAAAAGTATTCCTGTCGAAGGATACTTTCGATTTTTACAAAGTATCTGAAGTATTTCGTTTTTATCCGCAATATAGGACATTTAAACGTGCGACATGAATGGTATATATCGCGTATAACCTATCGGAGAATGTAGCGGGTTAAAAATGACCCGGAAACAAGTTTGAACGGAGATAAAGCTGTTGCGCTGCTGTTTTAACACGATAAGCACGAACATTTCTGGCGCCTGAAAAAATATTAATAGTTTAACCAAACGTTATATATTTAACCGTAAAATACTCTAGCTAGTTCTCGGTATAATTTTTATAGTATCTATGCGGAAAAAGTTCAGACGTAATTTACTTTCGAAATATCTTCCGACCATTCAATACTTTAAGCATGGACTATTTAAAAGTTTTAATTTTCAGTATTTATTTCAAATGACAGGCACAATATTTTAATGTGCTGCCTTTATTAAATTTTTAAAATACTAGTTAGATATTTAAATTCTATCTGGCGTTTAATATTATTCTTATATTAATTTTCATCCATGCATTTAATAATGAAAGAATAAATAGAGTATTTATAACAACGTTCAAATATTGAAGTCAATATAAAATTATCATGAATGAAAATACGAATATCGAAAGACGAGGTTAACGTGTACGATAAGAGAAACAAGAAAGGTTTGTACAGCACTCATTTTGCGCCAGAGGAAACATCGGTTCGTTCCTTTCGACGTAAGTTAGACAAGTATGTATATTCGAGATATCGAACGAAGTTGCCGACCAGAGACGAAAGTAGACGATGACTTGGAAGAAATCGATACTTGTAATTCTTTATCGATATATTTTATAGTTACACAATACCATAGAAGTACTTAATGGTTTTAGACGATCTTAAGAAAAATGGATATAATCGAAGGACAGCTTGCCGTTCGAATGTTACAAATGATCTTGGTCTGCATCGAACCACATCGAGTTCTATCATTATTTACTCGTAGTATCGGTGAAATGAGCGTGTTTGAAAAGTATCGGAAGTTTGTGAGATATATTGCTCTCACTTTTTAAAAATTATACGATGGAACACGATCGAATAGAAAGTCTCCACGTCTCCTGATATTATTAAATTCATTAATAAGGAATATTTTACAAAATTGTAAAAAGTGAAAAATAATAAAAGTTTAACGACACTGACGAAGTTGAATTACTCAAGTTGCGAATGTCGAAAAGGAAGGTCGAAAATCCGCTAGAAAGAAGAAAAACAACGGATCATCTTTTATCTTTGTCGTAAAAAAGTTGGTAGATGCTTTTCTGCGGTGTATACGAGATACAGTATAGAACGGAATAGCGCGTATGAGCATATTTTAACTTTGTATAGCAATGCGCAAGCGTAAGCTTTGCCAATGCATTCTACAGTTTTTTCCTTGCTGCTCGTGTGCTTTAAGCGAACGAAATGCCGACGGTAAAATTACTGCCTGTAAAATGAATGCATTTGAATCCGTGCAAGCTATTTATACCGTCGGCCTGAGTGCGTAATGTGAATCATCGACCGAGATATTGTACGATAGTAGAAAGTTGTTTGGCGTTGTATTTTCGATAAAATTATACAAAGATAGATATATCTGAACATTTTTCGAAAGCTTTGCAATTTATTTCCTAGCTGTGTATAAAATGTTATAATATATTAGGATAAAATAGATTCACGTTGGTCCAAATAAATGCACCTCATAACAAACTATATTGGACGTAAATAATTTACTTCGTAGCGATTGATCATCGAACATTTGCGTATCACTGTAAGGCATAGAAATCGTGATGTCCATTTGGAGAAGTGCTTTAATTATGTACTAAAATGCGCTCGATGACGTTATACGAGTAAACCGATGGTATTGTCGACCATAAGTGACGGGATCGATCATATCTCAAAATGATACGTACCTATAAACCGTCGTGAAATTAGAGCATTGTACGTATTGAAAGCGGCTAACATGAAACGAGAACAATGTTCACAAATCGATCGTTGTTCGTCCTTCGATAGTTGAGACTAATTAGAAACAGTGATGATGGCCATGACAGGACGAGACTTGAGTTTAGAATATAATCCTACATACGATACGTATACTTGAATCTACTTATAATTTTATCGATAGTCTGAGTTTCTATCATTTGATAACATTTAAAGATAAATTATAATATTTGCCCGATGCGTTTTCATTAGTTAAATAGCTCTTAATGATGGGAGCACTAGCGCAGGCAATATAATACCATTAAAAGTATGGCTCACCGAGCATATCAGAGTAAAGAGCTATTATTTCATACATTACGCGTATGGACGGCGTATCGATCACTGTTCATTGAATTGCAAGTAAATTGCATATTTTTGGACATCGCAGTGCGTAAATCAGAAAGGACAGCAGTTTAATCGTGGAACGAACGACGCGCAACAATAGCTGACAATAACTGATAATACCAATGGCTTGCCGATTCGTTCATAGAACGAAGCATATCGTAGAAATCCGCCGTTATATCGTGCGACGATGCGGACAATAGTACGATAATTCGAGCCGGTGTGTAACGCACACATGAACACTATCCTCGTGCTTTCTCCCGCAAGAGAGAGTATCCAAGTATGAACGGGCAAGCATGCACCCCTAATCGGTACACGTAAGGCTACCACAATGGAAGCGCGAACGCGAGTACAATTGTCCGCTCGATCGACGAGAGAACGTTTCCGCGGAGGTAGCGTTTAACTGAATGTCGCGAGGCTTTGCACCGTTAACACCTAACGACGACGTGTCAGCGTCAGCATTAGTACCATCAGTGGTTAACCGTTAGCGCGATCAGCGCTTCTTGTCAATTGTTGGCCTTGCTGTTCGAGAAATTGGTGAGAAAGGTACCTTTATATCTTTATATCTTTTCTATCTTTCTTCTTTTATTTTAATCGATACCACACGCAGCACTCTTTTTCACTATTAATAAATTACATATTTATAATGCTTTTATTATTTTTGTAATTTGATATGTGGTTTGACATTACGTATGTAATAATATACATATTTTTACGATATATGTGGATTTTATTTCACATACGTTTGCAGATACGTGATTTTCATAGAAAATTGCAAATTTATTCATATATTTGTAATATAACTAAACCATGATTTAAATTTTGCATTTGATATATCAAAGGATGAATATTCCAATGAAAAAATTAACAATATAGATTTGTTATGTGAAACGTACATTATCGATGCAATTGACAAGCGTTCATTGATATTAATTAATTTATACCGTTTACAATAGCATAATAATACGATTATATATGTCTCATTTTTTAAATTATAAATTTACAAAAAAATGGGCTTTGGTTAGGTCGTAATCCGAACGTGAGTTCTCGCAATTCGCGTGCGATACTCTCGTCATTAAATTACTCAAAAACCTGAAATTTTTCATAACTTAATAACTGGCGTCTTACACGTTTATTTCATTTTAGTTAATCGTAAAAAGAATTTAAAGGACTGAGAAAAATAGAACAATAGGATAGAAATAATTTTTGTAAAAAGAGGTCTTTCAAACGAGTCGCGTCAACAAGCTACTTTCATCAAATGAGGGTTGAAAGTTCGATGAGAGAGCAGGATAGGAGAGAACACGGCTTAATAATGTACCGAGCGCAATATCACGTCGTGCACGTTTAAAGATTTAAGGATGTGCCCGAGGACACGTTTGCATCCGTGTTGACGATGCTCATTGGATCCTAACCGGAGCAACGAATTGGGGCTTCCTCGTTATCCGATATGTTAAGTTATAAGAAATCGCTATCATGACCGCAATGATAGATACGCACGTACATCCCTTTCTCATCTACAGAACTAACAACAAGACTTTTGAGTTTCGATGTATCGTTACTGTGATCTTTTCTTTCCTCCGTCGAGCTTGTTGCAATCGCTTGTTGCAATTCTTTGGAAACGTTACAATAGTCATTGTGAAAACTCTTTTGAGGGAATATCTTTATCGTTACTTCAATCGTATTCTATCGTCAATGGATCATAACGTGTCTTTTATACTTATATACATCTACTTATACATACATATAGTAAATAAAAAAGCAATTATAATACGGATGAAAACAACAGTGATAATGGAAATAAGTGTATCTTATGATCTGATTCTCAAATGAAAGCCATATAATGACTATATTGAATGTTCTAACTAGAGAAAGCAAAACTACTATGTACTTTATTGAAACGTGCATTGAATAATATATTATAATGACGTGTATTAGAATTATATATTATTTAAATATAAGATAGATATTATTTAAATAATATCTATCTTATATCGTAAACATGGAAATAACTTAAATTAAATTTGATACATCAAAAATGATATAAATATTTCAAATTAGAAATACAATATTTTTAATAAATGCATTTTGCAAGTATACAATATTTTTATATGAAGTGATTTTAGTGATAGATTTATCAAATAAACATCGAATAAAGTTTTGGTTCGGTATATAAAAAAAAAAAGAAAAAAAAAGAAAAAAAAAGAAAAAAAAAGAAAAAAAAAAGAAAAAAAAAAAATTCATCAATATTGCGAGTAGAGTGTACGAGGACAAAGTAAATAACAAGTTTTAGTATTTGTGATAACGTTCGTTGTTTTTATTCTCATTCTATCCTCATGCGGAATATATCATAAATGTTTATGTATTTGTATAAATATGATTCACGAAAATAATTGAGCCTTTAGTTAAACAAGGATAGGATTCGAATATTATTTTAAAAAACAAAACATTTTTTATTTGTATAAAAAATTTCAGAAGTTCAAAAAAAAAAATTGTTAACATTTTTATTTATAGCTTTCTGTAATTATTAAAAAGAAATTATATCTTTTTTTTTTTTAACAAAACGTTTAATTACGCATATTTGAAAAGGAGAATTTTTCTTAATAAAATTTTTCAATATCTGTAACGTCTTCGGAGAAAAAAAAGAATGGAAAAAGGTCGAAACTGTAGGGGCATTTCTCACTCCCTTAGACTAAAAACGGGCAGCAATAAAGAATAGCATTGTACTACGGAAGGAAATTCTCTACATATCTACGAAGTTTCATAATTTGTTGAATTTTCAGGTTAGAAATTTTCTCTTGTAAGTTATCCAATCCCATAGAGGGTAACCTTCTCATAAATGTCCTATTTAAATTATGAATGGAGATGCTTGTAGTCATTTATATCTATAAATCGTATATAACTATAGATAAATATAAATATGCATGCATCACCTATGTTGGGATAGGGAAAATATTCACGGAAATTGATCGACAGGTACGTAGCTCGAAGAGCATATTACTATCATCTACTTGTGAAAGATGACGGGATATGCATGGGTATACTCGTGTCTATGATATTATCGGTCACTGAATATCCGAATTTGTACTTGAATTCGATCGAATGTCCGATAATAAGGGGGATACATGACTATAAATTCAAATCGTTCGATATCGTTTTATCACGATCATATTCGATTATCGAATATTCTAAGGGAGAGTATCATCGATATTAAAATGATAAGATCGAAAATACGGGTGATATAATATGTTGGTATTTATAATGAATAAAAGAAGAATGATTTTATGAAAAATAGTGAAAATTTTATATAAAATTTGTCTCCTTCAAGAGACTATTGTCTGCGTGTTGTTAATTACAGTTGCATTATAATGAAAAATTTTTTAACATAGCTCTATGATATTTTCCTAGTTGTATCTTGGTGTAAAGTGCAACGTGGTATGAAACCCAATAACGCTATGCGAGTCTACGCTATAACGAAAATGCATGTGAGAGCTATTTCAAAGAGCCGTTATCTGTCCTCGTTAACTATAAAAATCTGCTGCTCGACAAGAATAAAACGTTTACAAGGGCTCGTCTCGTTAGTACCTTCGCCTTATATCATTCAGCGAATTACGATTGAAGAATGAGTTCCGTTGAGATAGAAGAAATTTTGAGATAAATTCTGAAAGCTACCTTACAAGAATACGCATTACGCCCTACGGCGATTACAACTTTAACATCTGCAGAATCTCTCTGTCTTCAATTTTTTCCATTAAAATAATATTCTTCCTAATTATAAGTAACACTCGTTGATACTAGAAATGTACTAAAGTATCACCCGACGCTACCTTATCACGTTATCTAAATAAAAGAAGTCTATGATTCTAATCATTTACGAACACTTCCGCTATGAATTATTTTTGGCTCGATGATTAAAAATTGATATTACAGTAAAATCAGCGAAACAGTTTTCTTATATAATATTTTGATTGTTACAGAAGCAACTCCATCGTCCGCTATCTTTTTCTAAAATCATTGTTAATAAGATTACATCAGGCAAATAAAAATAGTTATGTTTTTGGAAACTTAGCGATACTTTCGAAGATACGAGCAACATCAAAACGTATTGCTACTATTGCCAGACAAATAAAAGTTCGTAATGTTCAAATAGGAAGATGTTTCCCGAGTAAAAGGGGGAACGAAACATTTTTCTACGTGCTTTACCACGGAAAACGGTAGTACTTTCGGTTCGGTTCGGTTCTGATCCTGCTTTTATGGCTCTACCAATAAAGAAGATATTTACGAGGCTCGAATCGTCCGTCGACAAAACTAACGTGTAAAGGATAGAGCATAAGACGATTTGCGGTTTAGCGAAATCCCTGGTTTCCCGTATGATCGCCTCTCTCTCTCTCTCTCTCTCTCTCTCTCTCTTTTTTTCTTTCTCAATAGCAGCGAGCGAATCCATTATATTGATGGGTGTACAAACGATTGTGAACTTATACTATAAGATAACGAATAAGAATAATCTTTTTTTTTTTTCTTACAAGAAAAATAATTACGTTTGGTAACGCGGATGTTTTATATACAATATTTATGTGCTGATCGATGATTATGATTTTACTTCGTCCGATAGTAAATACGATAAAAATGAATTTTCTCTGTCGTCCCTCCATCGCCAAACGAGTAAGAGGAAATAATTTACTCCCATTGTAACCTCCGAGATTTTAGCTTGCTGGTTTTCTCTTTCGTTCTTCCTTTCCCTCTTTTATCGTTCCTTTCCGCCAGAGAAAAGACTATTTATTTACAAAATCTAGATATTACGTAGCCTTGCAAACCACAATAGAGGACATTATTTATCTCCTTTTGTACGAATCTCGGTACGATACCAAGAAGAGGAGGACAATAATTATATCAGGATAATACACTTAAATTTTATTCATTTTTATTTTACTTTAAAGTGGATATTTTTTTTTCCGAAGACATTTAGATTTCTTTGGTTTAGTCAATTCTTAAAAAGTTCATTGTTAAATATAAGTCTTTAAAATCGTACAAATGTTTTTGGGAAATTAAAAAAAAGAAGAGTAAGGTTTATGAATCGTATATACTCTTACCTGTATAGCGGATCGCCGCTATCTTTCTTGAACCATAAGACCATGGTGACGGCGTCGTTTGGTTCCCGTGGTTGTAGGTTACAAGGTAAAATCGCTCTTTGACCGGCCACCCCTTGTATCGACTCCATGGGTACTGAAACACGATCGATGAAAACTGTGAGCGTCTTTCAGGACTAGCAAAAAATTCGTTCCTAAAGAATAGAATTTCTTCAGAGATTTTCTATTACAAGAGAATATTTTTGAACGGCTTACGTCTTCTCTTAATCATTAAAAGAAAATTCTATAATTACAAAGAAAACGAACGAAGTACTTTTTAACTTTTTCAACGAAATTCTTATGTGATAACATTACGTTTCTTATTTGAGAATATATGCTCGAATTTAATAATTATCGTTGATTATCATGTGAGAAATCATAAGAGAGATAGCGCTTACGAAAATAGGATAAGATCTTTTCGAAATACTCTATTCGTCGAGTATCGGCCACGAGGGCGCAAAAGAAATGCGAACGTGCAATAAAGCCAAGTTCCTGTATAAAGCAAATGGGTCGACGTTCGAAGCGAAGTGGATCCTTAAGCACGGTTCGCGACACTTACCATTCGGTCGCACGGTCATGAGTTCGTCGACGAGCACTTCCGGCAATAATGCAGATTTTTATCGGGTAACTCGGTCTCGTATTCGCTTTTCCAACGGCTCATGAATAATCTTACCGCATTCGCCTTTCGCGTACGACCGAATCGTTCTGACGCAGTCAATATAATTTTCTTTTTTTGTTTTCTTGTTTTTCTTTTTTTTTCTTTTTTTTTTTTTTTTTAAATGAAAAATCTTCCGGAGAAGATTTCGGATTCCATGAAGAATTATAACCCAAGGAATATCCTTTGATTATATCAATATTATGATTATCATACATTAGCATTATGTCATTTTACTAATTTTATATAATATTGATTTGATTTAAAAATATGTACTGTTTTGATTTAGAAATAGGTAGGTTTATTATAATAATATTTTATTATAGTAATATAGTTATTTCGAAATTCACATGTTCATTTATCAATCCGATAGTTTCACTCATTTTGCTTTTATTAGAAACGACTGCCACACACAGTATACCGTATTTTAACTTCAAAATGTTTATATATCCAACCCGTATGCTAAAAGCTGTTCTCGCCTCTTCGTGAAAGTTTTATCACATTAGATACGGCTGATGTAGTCGGCTTGCTGCCTCTCAATTTCTTTTATATCAATTCGACCGGACAGGAAGCTTTGTTTTTCATTTTAATTGCTATTGCTATGTTTAAACTTTTTCCTTTAGAAAGAATTACTTGATTTTTTCAATTTTATTAAGTACTAAATTGTGTTTGTAATATTTATTGGTAATTTTATTTCTGTTATTTAATACGCAATTCTGTTACGTCAAAGATTATCATTATGTATTATACAGAAAATTTTAACACATATTTCTATAATATAAATTTATATTACTAGCTTAAATTATTTTACAAATAGATATTTTTAGGAATTTTTCCATTTTTTAAATGCCATGTGTCCAAACCGAAAATCTGAATTTTTATTCTATGTAATCTGATTTTCGGTACGAATTTTAAGTTAATTTATCTAGACGTTTTAATACCAGAATATATATATATATATATATACAAACATACATGTAAACTTCTATGTGAAACAAAAATATCTAAAAGAGTTTGTTAAAGTCTATTTTATATGTATGTCTCCCAACATACTATTACTACTATTACTACCATTACTAACAATAGTTAAAATTATAGTTATTATTATATTAATACATTATATTATTATGATTATTATTACTATACCATTATATAGAAGTATCGTAATTTAATCACGCTCAAGATCCTGTCTCCACTCTTCAACGATCACGCACATTTTCTTTTTAGATTTCTTTCTCTCCAAACTTTTTCTATCCCTTTCTTTTAGAAATTCTCAAGTGATACATCCTAACTATAAAGTTATCGCAACATATAAAATACAATAAATGAGCACGTATAGAAATCATAATCAAAGAATAATCATGCCGAAATTATAAGAAATTTCCAGTCTAAAATTTAGAAAGATAGGTCCACGTACATTTAAGATGATATTTAAAGATCAAAAAATACACACACACGTTACCGTGTGCTATGTTTATTTCTATACATTCTCTCGAGTTAAAGGAATTGATATCGAATTAATGAATCAAAGTTAACTCGACGTATTCGTACTATAATACAACCTCGCGGTCTTGAAGCTTGAAATTGGATCAGCGACGAAACGACATCGTTATTGGCCTCATCAAGTCTTTTCTCGTTAGTCCAATTATTCTTAAGGTGGCTAGGCCAGGGCAACGACAGCCGTGATAAATGTACGTGACTTGATATCGATTACCCGGTAGGTAAGCAACGTTGGTGAAGTATTTGAAAGGAGTGGCCTTACATAGGAAATTCTGTTTGAGAGTACAGGGCATCGTTATTTGTTCTCGTTAACGACAAATGCGATTTTCGATCTAATCTTATAGAGAAGGGAGAACATCAAACTAGTCGTTTGTCGTTTCGATTGGACGCACGCTTTTAACTCCCATGGGATCCAATCTTGTTCGATCGACGACGTTGGCTAAATGTTATTTCCGGACTGAAAGAGATCACGGTATTACTTACGAAGTCGTAAGACATTGGTTAACGTTATTATGGATATAGGATAGAATCACGTTATAATTTATTGTCCGAACTTGTGTTACTTCTGAAATACCTTAGTAATATCTTCGAAAAGGAAAAACATCTTGTATTAGAAAATATATCCGATCAGTTATTGTTTAAGAGAAGGAAAGACAATAGTAAAAGATGGACAATACGAAGTCTACAATGAATCAAAAAGATCGCCAGACGTTTATTCTTCCTTCCTTCTCTTTATCTATCTCCTGGCATTCTTGAAATCTCATAGCACAATTTTGTGGTGTAAAATTGATTTGATGCTTCGACGAATAAAAAGCCTTTGTACCAGTTCGTTATTAGGTTTCACGTAAAATTATAATTAATTTGCAGATAGCATTGTCAAGTTGTTAGAGACGTAATCTGCCTCTGACGCGTTTCATAACAACGAGCATAATTAGCAGAGCTAGACCCGGACATAACCAAACGAATTCGCTCATGGTTCTACGGTGGCGACGGTCCTTTTGGAAATCTTTCCCTCACTCAGAAGATATTTCTTATTTCGTAATTACTCTTTCTCCTATCTCTTTCTTTCTTTCTTTCTTTCTCTTTTTCTCTCATTCTTACTAAACCCAAGAATGGTGGAGTAGAATGCAAACTATTGAAATATCTTTGCCGTTCTTTATGGTTGGTCGGTGAAACGAAAAGGTGACCGGACTGAAAAGGAAAATGGGTTATACGGATTTCGCTTAAGATGGTTGGCATAGATTACGACTTTTTATTCAGTAGAAAAAGAAAACGAAAAGCGCATGAGAGAGAGAGAGAGAGAGAGAGAGAGAGAGAGAGAGAGAGAGAGAGAGATAAAAATCAGAGTGCAGCAGTTAATAGGATTCGACGAACGAAATTCAAGAAAATTCAATGGAAAAAACTTACGATTGCTTTTAGTTCATAATCATAGAAATTTTTACATTATTTCTTTCCACAGAGATTTTAATGAATGAAATATAAACATTGTATACATATAACGCACATAAACAACATTGACGAAATTGATAAAGATGTATATAACCGATAGCATATAAATTAATTTAGAATCGTTCTATGAAAATTTGATTCTGCAAATGTTATAATATCAAGATACATCATCGTGCGTATCTACGTATTTTAAAGCGTATATATATATATATATATATATATATATATATATATATATGCGCATGAGTGTGTAATTACTAGTATAAATTAGTTAGCAAATTAAATATTCACGTCTCCGATATAATAGTCAAATCTAAACGAAATGTAATTTTTGTTTTCTGTTGTTCTCTTCCGAAAGCGAAACTAATAAATCATTGAGTCGATATAACGAATCGTCCAAAATGAGTTAACCAAAAAATATTTTTTAAAGGATTTATAAGCACTTGCTATTGTTGGTTTCGTAATAAATTGGCTCACTGCGAGAGCAGATCCTCGATCATTTATCTGCGTGGGAAGCGCGTCGAGTGTTTCCAATTATTTTCAGCAAATGACAAAAGAGACGTCCACGGACTCTTAATGGAATAATAATGCCTCGACCACGGGCACGCTTAAGGACTACGCTTACGGATGCATTTACGGCCATGACTACCGTTCTCTCATATGATAGAAGCTGACCTCAATAGAAACTGACCTTTCGTGAACGTATGTTTAGATTTTATATGATGCTTCTCGTTTCATTTTTATCATACGTCTGTCTGTTCATCAATGTTCGCCGCAGTACTAGTTTCCATCTTCTTTTTTTATCGATTATTTCTGTCGGACTTTTATCTCACATTAAAATATACGTACTTATTCTTCAACGTCACATAAAAAAAAAAAAAAAAAAAAGAAAAAAAATAGAAAGGAAAAAAAAGAAAAAGGAAAAAAGAAAAAAAGATCTTTGCAGAGGGTACTCTTTTTCGTGTTTTAACCCATTCCATTCGAACTGTATTTCATTCGACTTCCTTTTCAGGTTCGACCTTCCGCTATCGTTTGCGATTGTACGTCGTATATTAATCCGGCATTCAACTGTGACTACGTTCAAATGGAAAGGTAGTACCACTTTACAATCTCTACTTCTCTCTGCAAATGTACGCATCCTCGCGTAATCTGTTCATTTCAAATCTGATCTCCAATAATCGCAACTTGGAATAGATACTCTATTTTCGTGTATGATAGAACATCATTTATCTGTGTAAGTGGGAAAGCATTTGCCCGATAAATCGTATCTATTTGCTTATTTTGGCCTATTTGCCTATTTATTGTCTTCGATTATTGCAAATATTTTCTTACTTAGAACATCTGAGAGAATTTTTGAATATCCTAATAAATAATAATAATTTTTTGTTTTATTCATGATTTTTGCACATTGTGTAATAATGAGAGGTACGAATGAAAGATACGATAAATATGATCTTTTATGAAGATATTAAATATTCGAATTTATAAAAATTACTTTCGTTATTGTTTCGTATTAATTGTCAGATGAATAGAACCACATCGTTGGAAAATAATGATTACTCATATCAATGAAATATTTCATATATTCGTATCTAAACATGATATTGAAATTGTCCATGATAATGAATGGCAATGCATTTATATTATTATAAAAAAGTTTCTTTTCATTTTCTACTTTGCATTATATTTTTATCCAAATATAATTGCTCATTTTGGGGGATGTATCCGCTTTATCGAATTATCCATTAGACAAATTGATTTGAAGTTGTAATTTGATAAAATATTGTTTATTTCTGGATAGATTATTAAAGCGGCGGATTTGTAATAAGTATCTTGAAACTATGTGGTTGCAACGTTAATGTTATAATTTTAATGGTACGACTTCTAGTTGATTAATATATCGTTTTGGTTGGCTAACGGGCGTCAGTGAAATTTGATTATATCGCAATGATTATGGGCAGTAAACTTTGATTTTGCAATTACAATTGATGTATGCAATACATAGGTATAACGCTAATCGTGTTCTATGTAAATTGATTGGATTACGTTATGTTACCAAAGGTCGACGATTGACAGGCAATCATTAACAGATTTGTAAAAAGAACGTTTATTAGATAAAATTTATTTAAAAAGGAAAAGTCTCTTTAACGTTTAAGCTATTCTAATTTCACTTTCTCAATTAATCGATTTACTATCAGATTCTTCCATCGTTTATGTTAGTAGCCTTGCATCGTAGTCAAAACGGTGTTTGTCCTATCGAAAATGGATGAAATTTCGAAAAGCTAACTAGCGTAACTGAACGAACATAGATTGGTATGTTCTCCTAGTGCCGGAGGTTGAAACAAGGATTTCGATTCATGCCGACTGATACCAAATCGCGTCGAGATTTCGTAGAGAAATTATTAGTTGGGTGAATGTGATGTGAACTATCACTACCGTTTGAATTCGATTAGAGAGTACCTCTCGCGTACGAATACAGAGGAACATAGATAGGCAGTCGCTTAGACGTAGGATCCTCCGATGCGTTTGGATGGATTAGGTTTGATATCGAGGAAGGTTCATGCATCTTGACGAGGCTAAAGTCCCGCTGTTTATCGAGTTGAGATCCATGATAGCCGATGGAGGTCGTCGTCGGATCGGACGAAGGTCACATAACCGCGGCAGGACGGCACCAGCCAAACCCTTATCAAGCTCGCCATCCATCCAATATAGTCACCGCTTCTACATACATATAGTTACATAGTATACCTAGCTAGCCTCGAGCTGATTTGGCTCACGGTTGACAAACGGTTGCCGGCGTGTCCGCCTCCCTGCTTTATGCCTCTCTCTCTCTCTCTCTCTCTCTCCTCCTCCTCCTCCTCCTCTTCTCCTCCTCCTCTTCACCACCTCTTCTAGTGCCGTATCACTAACATTTCGATGTCCGAACATTTCGATGTTCGAAA
Source organism: Vespa velutina (assembly GCF_912470025.1). Classification (NCBI taxonomy): domain Eukaryota; kingdom Metazoa; phylum Arthropoda; class Insecta; order Hymenoptera; family Vespidae; genus Vespa; species Vespa velutina. Next base: position 4,120,410 of record NC_062195.1, read on the forward strand.
AATCTGTTATTGTTTCAGAAATTCGGCTTTGAAGTATTTTACAATTTTTTTCTCTGAGCTATCTTTATTCCGCCCGTCTGTATCATCTGTTGTTCTATGACTATGACTTTTTTTAGGATATTTTATCCTATTGTTATCGATATAATAATGAAGAAAAAAGACAGGACAAAACGGAAAATTCACGGATCGCCGATATTTTCTATGAAAATTTTAATATATGGTTATTTTCCCTTCAATTTGAGCGTTGTTTAAATTAATCAGAGAAAATATAATTAGAGAAAAGTGGAACGATTAAAGTATGAATATGAAAGGTATAATCTTTGAAAAGTTACGATCAATTGATTAAAGCGAATAGTGAAACTCAAGACTTTAAAGTTCTTGTTTGTGCGACCGTCTTTGTTTGTTCGATAACATAGTTATAATGAACCCATCAAAGTATATAAGTCGTGATTAGAATAAATAATGTAAAATGTGTAATACCTACACATATAGGTAAGAGAATAAAAGGAGTAAAATGTTAAAATTTGTAATTCATTTGATTTATTGTTAGAGTGAATAATTGAAATTATTGAAAAAAAATGCAATAGAATAGTACAAACAAAAAATTGATATTTTGTTTCGTATTTTAACTTAAACAAATGTTACCGATATTTGTAAATTTATTGTTTGTGTTATCATTTTAGTCTTTTACTTAAGAGTTTACTTTGATGCATAAGAGGGTTATTAATTATATTGGACTTTGCCCGTATTTAAGGATGCATGGAATGTATATTATTCAGAATATTTTAATTCTTGGTCTATTATTGGAAAGGAGCTAATTTAATTATTGCTATCGTTCTGTTGAGAACTGTAGAATGATTTCAATACTGGATTTATAGAGAAATATAAATTAAATGTGTTTGTGTGTGTGTGTGACGAATATCTCGCGCATCGTTAACTCATTTTCATGAGCGAAGTTTTGTGTATTTTTCGGATATATTTGAGCTTATTGTCGTGTACTTCTTATGCAAATCCATTGCCGTTGTTTGAAACCACGAGAAGCGGGATGCGTATCGTGAAAGTCCAAAGTTTCTTGGAAATAATCGCTGTAGCGAAACGCCTGTACAGACGAACAGCGAAACGTCGAAACTTTTGCGGGACTATCGTTTGAGTCTCGTTCAGGCTGCGACGCTGTTACGCCAAAGCAAGCCTTTGTGGAAGATGCCAGAAAGCTATCCGATGAGAAAGGAAAGAGGTGAGAAAAAGAAGAACAAAAAAGATTAATAAAAATATTCTACACACTTCGTCTTTTGCGCTCTCGATTAATTAAAACTTCCATTCCCTTTAGAAAATCTGTTTACCAAGCCTTACTTTACTCTGTTCCGAGATATAAATGCTTGCAAAGGTTGCTGAAGCTTATTTTTCTCAGAAAAAGTTGTATATAATTATATTAACTAATTATATAATAAATACCTATATCGTTTATATATACCTATGTAATATAATCAATTATCTTCTTACTGTTTGAACATGATGCGATTATTATGTAATTTAAAATAAGATCGATTTTAGAAACTTTTCTCAATCGCCGGGATTTTGATTTTATTTTCAAAACTCGATAATTCGTTAAATTGATTACTTAAAATAAGTATAAATTAAAATTTGTTTTTTTTTTTCTTTTTTTTTTCCCTGATAGGAACTCTATGCATCGTAGGTAGATATTTCATGTATATAAAATACGATTATATACGTACTGAGAATCGAATGTTGTATTCATAGAAACAGAAGAAAAAAATAAAAGTTCGGAAAGCTCGAATCATTTTCTTTTAATATTTCAAAGTATTAATGACAGAAAGGAGAAAAAAGATTTATTACGAATAATTGAAAATATGTAAAGAATTATTTTTTGTCTTTAATGAATTAATCGTAATACGGCGGTTAGATTAATTATCGAATTAATTTCTTTAATAATTTAATATACTTCTAATTTTAATGTCACAGTCAATCAAAGTGAAATATTCTATTGAAAGAGATGTAGAGCTTTTAATTATCGGAAAGAAATATTACTGCAAGAGTAGATCCAATTGTTTCATTTTAATCACGAAAGAAAATAGACTTTATAATTTGAATGTATGTATTAATTTTTATATATATTTTGATTTTTTTCGACAAAATATGTAAGTTACATAGCGTCGCTATTTCTTTATTCATATGAACGATTTTATAATGCTCGATATGCTACGACAGTCGTTCTTCGACAAAATATAACATAAAAGGATAAAATTAGTTAATTTCAATGTTCGAAAGGTAACATGATATGTTACCTTTTCGTATAGATACTGATTATAACGAACGTGGAATACAATAAGGAAAATCAATAATAAACGTCGGATCAAGGATAATTCTGGGCAAACGATACATTTTTTTATGTAATGCACGAATGAGTTTTGCAAACTCGATACTACTAGTATCTACCAACATAATCATTCGATTAAATTTTCAAATGATTTTATTTCGATGTACGTCACGAATTGTTTGTAAATGATAAATGGATTTTCTCTTAGCGAAAGTTTTCTCTTTGTTTGATATATATTACACATATACCAAACGAACAAATTAATTTTTGGTTTTTTCATAATCGAGTAATAATACTCAAGGAATATATATTTTAGATGATAACCTTATAATTTTATTTAGAAGAAGAAAAAAAGAAATAAAATTCGTCCATCTAGATTGAGAAATGAGAAAACAAGTTGATGCAATGTAATGAATAAAGAATAGTATATAAGTTAATGATTACTGAGTATAAATTATAAAGTATAAAGTAAATAGGTGCAGCGAAAGTATCTATTACTTAAGAAAAACGAATATATCGTTCGTCGTAGATTGCGACGAAGGGTGAGGTCGTTGGTTACAGGTACAACCTCCAACCCTCTCTTATTCAACTTCGACACCCCTTGCTCGTCCAGGACAGTTAACAAGCATAGTTTAAACACTCGTTAGAGGTGCTTGATCGTTGTTTCAAACAAGCCGGTGCGCTCGGTACCATCGTCGGAGCGAGAGGCAATGTTCAAAGGTGAAAGCTGCTTACAACGAAAATGAGTCTGAAATACATGAGACGTAAGACGAACAATTGTGTTGGTGAGGCAATTAAACAGTACCCTATGAGTATCACTACGTTTCAAACTATTTTTTGCGAAAGCTTTTAAACAATGATTTTAATTTAAGTCGTATCAAATTGTCGTTTTTTCTTTCACGATGTGAAAAAAATTAGAATTATTATTAGAAATGTTAAAACGATTGTTTTATGATCGAATTTATATCCTAAGTATCTTACGAAACGAAATTATCTATTTTTTCAAATCATAAATAGTTAGAATTTATTAATTCGACGAAAAACATTGACATATCAAATCGTATGTCAATGTTTTAATTAACCAATATAACTCGATGTAATTTCATAATAATCTGATAATATTAAAATGATTTCATGATAATCATGTGATAATCGCATCTATGAAACTGTTAGATTTTCCTATAGACTGTGAGCGGGTTCAATCGATTTCCCATTCGAACAGAAAGTTTGACGTCTCCCGTGAGAAAACGTATTTCGATGAACTCGGTAGGTACTTTCGCGAAGCTGACGCCGTTATAGAGAGGTCGATAGGAGGGTCTACGAAAGGCAATGAAGGACGTTCGATATTTTCCTTCTCGTGCTCGAGGAAAGCAAGCGGAAACGTTCCTAACGCGGCTTCCGCGAAAGTGGGAGAACTCTACTCCGAGGACTCGCTAAAAGCTACGAGCGGAATGGTTAAACGAACGAATCGATCGTCGGTAGTACCGCTGGAATGGAACGGGTTCCATTAATCCAAGGACCTTTAATTAGGGAACGACCGTGACAAACGTTGGAAATTTTTATCTAAACCTTCTTCGTTCGGCGAACTCCTCGAGGGGATAATTTTTCCGCTATATTTCATTTCCTTTCTTTTTCGCCCCTTTTTCCGCGGCGGAGACCCTTCTATTCGGGACGAAGTCTCGAAAAGTCTCGAGAATCTCTACTCCTACCATCAGCGTTTAAAGGACCATGCATTTATCGCAGGTTCGTGCCATCTGACCCTAAATTGTAGCCCGAGGAACTCCTTTCCATTACGTCTTCCATTGTTTCTCTCGAATATAAAAAGCCCGCGGCATCTTTGTCGCATTAAAGCGTTTAACCTTTCCGGATATGCCTGGAGTCGTAACTTCTCTACTAACGCTATTCCTTTTTATCTTACGATGATTACGATATTTTGAAGTATAGTAGCTTGCTCGATAATATGAACTTTTCGATGTTTCATAGTAACCTAATTATATATGCATAACGGATTGACTGAATATTCGCGAAAAGTCAATGAAGTTTTCATAATCTCTTTTAATACGATTTTATGCGGTTATGTTCCCAAGAGAGTTATTTAGGGCTGTCATTAAAGGATAAAAGATGCAATTTTACTATCGTTAAGTAGCGATTCTAAGAAAAAAGAGGAAAAAGCAAAGGAAAGTATAGGTATCGTTAGGTTCCACTCGTCAACGAGATTACCATTAACTCGATAGTTCGTCCCACGAGTCTCGAGGAGCCTGAAGGAGCTAAACTCGCTCCTTGTTACGAAGAGGACTTGCCTCGTTTCGACAACGAGGTTATCGTTAACCCAATAGTTAAGTGCAAAGAATCTAAAGTAATTCTATGTTAGAAATCTCTTTCCATCTATTCACCGATAATGGAGCCTTGAATTTGATATACTTGTATCTATACGAGTTTATATCGAAGTGCATATATCACCAAAAATCTGAGAGGTCAGGTGGAATCTCGTTTAACTATCCGCACCCGCGGGAAATGAATGTAATTTCATTAGACGCTGCAACGAACCAATTACCGAGAGTACCTAGTCCTCTACGGTATACGGATTTCGAAGGCAATAAGTCAAGGATAATAATCGTAAAAGATGGTGAAACGTAAATTGTTCCAAGATTTTATCGATAAACCTATCTTGATTAGATCCTATATATTTTTATAACGACGAAAAAAAGAGGGATTTACAAAGGCGAGAGAGAGGGAGAGAGAGAGAAAGAGAGAATGAGGAGAAATATGCTCGGCTAATGATACTGCAAGAATACTAATGATAATGAAAGAATAGTGCTAAAGGGATTTCGCTTCATGGTCCAAACTAATTTACCTCGAGAAAGGATACACGTGTCCATATGTCGACGACACGTGTGCTCGAAGTTGCAAGCGAACGTTACACGTGTGCAGTGAAAGGACGAACGGATGAGGCATTTCTCGAAAAATCCCACGCTGTATCAAACATTCTTGTCGTTTTTCTTTCATTTTCATTACATAAATTATTCAATATTTACCATGAGTATTCCATTAATTATACATTAGTTATGCTTTTGATTTATTTTCATTGAACGTTATAAGGTTCACGTAAAGTTAATACAGTGCGACAGGGCGCGTTACATCATACGGGACAGTATAATATATCGTATGGATTTATCATATAAATATGAAAAGTAGAAATCGAGGATGATTTGCAAATTTTCACGGATAATCCGAATATTTGCTCGTCGATTTGGATCAATGATATATGATGAGTTTCGTTGAAGTCATTAGAAAATTATTCATTCCGAGGAGGATCGATAAAATTCTTGCCTAGATAACAGAATTTCGATTTGTAAATATCATTAATGGCGGATTCCTAAGGGAAAGATAATAGAGAAGGCGACATTTGATAATTGACTGGACTTTTGGAAAATTTTGAGGTCTGTAATTAAAAAGCTTTCATTGAATATGAAATTAATGATCGAACTATTCTATATCGATTTTATAATGTATTATTCTCCTTCTAATTGCGGTTATGGTATGTATCGGGAAAAGTTTCAAAGTATAAACGTTTGGAGGCTACTCTCGTGATACTCATCCATTAAACATTAATTTCGATATCCTCTGCGGAGAACGAACGGTCGAGCAAATAAATCAGCGGAAAAGTTCTACCGTACGGTAATTTACACGAGTAGTTTAGTGTCTCCTTTTCCGACTTCTCTTCGTCCTCCTCTCTTTCTCTTTTCCCAACGTCTCGTTTACACAACATGATAGTTAAAAAGGAACATTCGCACGGGCGAAAGCACGTACGTCTACCCATTTTAACAAATTATTTTCCACCCTCCGCTTCTATTCTCTTGCATTTTTACCTAAAGCATCCTTCTCTATTCTTTCTTCATTCTTTTTGCCTCAACGACGAAGAAGAAGAGTCGTAATGATGTTGCGAGAATTAATAAAAATGATAAAACATTAAGCGTACCGAAATGAGATTTCTTTTTAACATTTATCATTATTATATCAACGATCATAATTAATTTTTTTTCTCTTTTAATTTCTTTTAACCTTTTACATACGTAATTTTGATCGTACATATGTATACGCTTATACTTATTTTTATTTAGTTAACGCCGAATATATTTGAATCTAATTTTCTCGAAATTAATGATGTAAATGAATCGATCATTTCGACGATTACGACAAGATAAATTCATATAGCTTGGATATACTCACCCGGATGGTCAGGTTCGTTATTGTTTGCATCTTCGTCCAAGGACGTTGTCCTCTCCGATTGCGCATCAGCCAGAGTCGATACCTCGAAGCACGTCACCACAATCAATATCCACAGCATACTGGCAAACAACGTCTCTTGTCTACTTCACCCACGAATCATCCTCGTAAAACTCACGAGGCCCACGTCGTATTCCGTTGGAGGAGCTCGCACGTAATGTTCGATCTCCTGTCGCACTGTCAAAAAATATCTACGTTGATTATATATTCGGACGAATGATCCAAAATGTAAATAGAATCAAATCGATAAAAGGAGATAGTTATAGACTATCGGTGTGTTCTAAAAGTAATCAGTGGAATAATTGAAGATACCATCATGAAAATCAAATTATTGCAACTTGTCGATCGGTGAGAGAGGCAAATTGAATTTCGCACGGTTGGCTTAGTCGACGAGCGCTGGCTCGTCTTGAAAGATTTCATCGGAACACTTTTCCATGGCGAGGCATGGCGATCCACTTTCCTTGATCCTTATTCAGCACACCCTTTTTATTTTCTTCCTTGGTGAAATCTAGACGGTATGTCCCGACGTTTTTCGAAGAAGAAAGAAAAAAGTTACTGGCGAAGAAAAACGATTCTTCTCGCGGCTGGATATCTCTTTCTACTATCTTTCTTTTCTTTTCGAAATCGATCCGGTAGAGTGAAAGCAACTAGCAAAACGAATATTTCATCTTTTTTTCGCATCATTCTTTACCCATAAGTACCTACATATCGTATATTATACTCTTTTGTGTTAATAATTACATTTTATAACGTTCTTTTTTTAATTATCGTAATATTGATCGAGCGACGAACAATCGTGCACTTGTCTCTCATAAATTCATTAATATCGTATACGTTTATAATACAGTTTGATAGATTCTCATTTTTTATTTTTTGCTTTTCAGAAAACATAATCGATTCAGATTTAAATTAGATGGAAGTACAAATAAAGTCTCTTACTACGTTCAAAATTGATATTATCGAGAAGCGTTAGATCGTACATGTTATTTCTTTTCCCATTACAGGACACGTCCGATGTTCTCGGCAGTTTGCAAGTACTTTTTGCTCTCTCTCCTTCCGCTCTTTCCTTTTCCTCTTGAGCTTTCCTTGAGACGAGAGGACGTGGACAAAGGTTTCCGTTTGTGTAAGTGCGACAAACGTACGGCAAAAGAGAGTCGCGTCCTTCTGACGTGTACCACATCGGACAGGCGGACTCACTTTTCTCGTACTTTCTAGCGAACATTATGTGGACCGACTACGTGACATAAACTCTGTCCGCTTGGAACGGACCCGCCCTACACTTCTATGCGAGATATTCGTCGACGATGTCATCTTCTTTTTAATCCTGTTGCACTAAAGAATTGACTAGTCGTCGTTTCCTTCGTACATCGTATAAACTAGCGTCCTTTCATTTTTAAATTCACGTTGTACCTTGAAAAAGACTATCTACCGTTTTTCGTCTTATCGTGACCTGTCTAAATCGCAAAACTTTGAAACTATTCCAACACGAACATTCTCGCATAAGTACATATCTATGTAACGTAGAGTCACGTACAGTGTAAACGACTCGTTGAAGAACGAGATATGAGAAACTTGGATGTTAGTGTAAATCATTCCTTTGGTGATAATAACGTATTGTCGGAAGAAGGGAAAGAGCATTCAAAGAAATGGATCAGAATCATTCAAGAATGATTTTGATTTCTTATAAAAGTTGAACGGTAAAGATGTCGAGGAATCTCATTCGGTTTTAACTTATTGACGATGAGGCCATTAACAGTACCATTAACAGGATCGAATTTGAGAAAGAAGCGATTATTACGAATCTTTGAAGTTTCAAAGTCTCATAGATATCAAATACGAGAATTATCGTTTGATAATCAAGTAAACGCAGTTGAATAAACGCGAGCGAAGAGATTGCAAGGAGATAATTACTATATTCAGGACGGTAACGTACAATAGAATTTAGAGGATAAAGAGATTAATATATCCAATGAACGATATATTTGTAATAATAAATAGAGGTAACATTTGTAACAATGTATTCTAGTGTAATAATAAATCAGTGAATTGCTTTAATAATCGAAAATTTAACATTTTTCTTATAATATACGATATAATCGATTATAGCATTCAAAAGGAGTAGTAATATAAGCATTGTTTATCTAAATGTTTCAGTTAAAATGTAATTCGAGTATAATGGATTTGCCAATAATCATTATTTATAAGATTTAATTTTCCGAATGACGTTCATTTTTCATAGAAACAAAACGTGAAAACATAATCTATGCCTTTAAAATCGCTCGATTTGCTTTAAGAACAAAAACACTATGACGTGCTCGGACGTTAAGTTAAGCGTTAGGAAAATTCAATGTAATTTACATTTCATGGTTGCGAACGGTTCAATAGCTGGAGTTGAAAATGCGAGATAGGCGGCCATTTCGTTGGAATTGCGAAAGAACGCACTGAACGATTTTTGGGCAAACGGCGCGCATAAAGGGTAGAACGATAATGACAAAATACAGCGATGATCGGTGCCATTTCTCACGCGTCGTGAATTGCAATGCATTTTCCATCGACGCGCGCCGTCGAACCAATTTCCGAACGCGCCGAACTACTCCCAACGGGGATTTATCGTACAACGAAATCGTTAAGAACGCATCGATCAATGAAACAAACTGAAAATATGGCTGAAAGAGAATGGAGTAGTGCGATACGTTATATTCATTCGCGTTCTATTGCTTAACAGAGAAAAAAAGAATTGTAACGTCAACATTGTGGTACTTTTGTAACAAAAAGTATTTTTGAGATTGTTCTAGCTTTTCTATATGTATATATATATATATATATATATGCCCATAGTGAAATCGTTATCACTCTGGTGCCATTCGAATGTTTTGTAAATCGATACGATTCTTCGACGTTGACTCCATAGGTAATCATTTTTAGACATATTTATATTGTTTTTGATGACTATTTTCAATGTAATCAAATCGGAATTGAATTGGTTTTTTTCTGAAATCGAAGCGAACTTTTTAATAGGAAATAATGAAACAATTTCCAATGATGATTTTCTTATCGTCCAAAAAAACGTAATGGGATTTTTCGGCTGACTAAAATTGAAAACGGCAATAAGCATCAAATTTTTATAAACTCCTGAGAAAAATCTTCTTTTCTCCAAAAATTCTTCTATATTCAAACGAATTTTCTATTATTTCTTTAAAGAATTGTCTGATCGCACGACGAACGTGAGTGACTGCGAGACATGTTTATTTCCTTTTTCCATTTAACATTTTAAACATCGTTTATCGTAAATTGTTTCATTACGTGGTTATTTCAAAGGAAAATTTTCACGACGCAACCGTCGACAACGTCGTTCAAAGCGAAGCCTTTATCGTAGAATGTCGTGTGCGCGAACGAGCATTTTGTTAACGTAGATAACGTCGGACATGTGTCATCGAAAATCGAAGGCGTATTCGTTTTGATGCACTTTCATGTTCTTTTTCATTGCATGTTTCTTTGTACCTTGTAACATATCCTATTTAAAAGAATTGACGTGAAAAAAATGAGATGAAAAAAAACAAAAAGCAATCTGTTAATTACCTAAGCTGAAAAAATTTGTATTCGAAGAAAGTTCGGTAGAGAGAACGATCAGCCTTCAGTTGATCGATACTGGTATATCCGCTGTTAGTTTACTTTATCGAAGTCGACATAATCTTCCTTTTCGTCTTCCGTCGGACACGCGCGATCGTCTAGTTAGACGTGGCGCGGCTCGCGTTAGTCGGTTCACGAACGTAGAAGCAAACACGTGGTTCGAGAAGAGCCGACCGTAATCATCGGCTTTCCGATTCCGGCTTTTTTCTGCACTATTTTCACTGTGATTTTGGGTATTTCGTAACGCGACACGATTATGCACCTTCGTATCTCACCGTATTCCTTCTTCGTTCCGCCTCCTCGCGCACCCCGCACGCGCTGTTATCCACGATATTTCCGATCGATATTCGCTCGCGCGACGTTTTAACTTTTTCTCTGATTTTTTATTAAAATCAAAAATACTGATTCCCTTTTTCCTTTCACTTTGCACTTTTTACTAATTTTCGTTATATCTCTTTCCCTCTTTTTTTTTTATGCGTTGATACGCGTCCCTTTTCCTCGTTAACTCTCGTCAAACTTCACTTCCCTTTGTAACGTGATGTTCGTACGTTAGTCGAGAGAATTTCTCTCTTTCTCTCTCTGTCTCTGTCTCTCTCTCTCTCTTTCTCTCTCTCTCTCTCTCTCCCTCTCTTCGTCGAAGGATGCACGAAGCGCGCGCCTCGAGCTCCGCGATGTCACTGGATGCTGCCGGTAAAGTTACGCGCACGGACGAGCACCCCTTGCGTCCGACCTCCCGTTCATCCCCGTCCAACCGCGTCCGCGCACCCTCGTTCACTCTCGCTCGCGACCAGATCGTCCCACGCTCCCTTTTTCTCGGCACCCATCTGCCCCTCCTTCGTCACTCTCTGCTTCGTGCAAGCTCGATAATCTTCGTTCGAGTTGACGACGCCGAATCTCGAGACCGAACCAAGTAGAAAAGGGGGTTAGATAAGGACCAAAAAATAAAGAGACAGAGAGTGGGAGAGGTAGAAAGAGAGAAAAAGAGAGAGAGAGAGAGAGACACAGAGAGAGAGAGAGAGAGAGAGAGAGAGAGAGAGAAAGAGCGAGCTTCTCCGTCCGTGACGAAGATTGGAGCACTTCCGGTTGGCTGCACGACGACGCGCGCGATATGCATCCGGTCGGTGCAGCCTCCTTCTTGCGAGAACGATTATTTGAGATTAACGAAGCGCAGTCGCAATCCGGTTCTTTTCGTTAGACCTCTTCTACCTTCTTCATTCTCTCTCTCTCTCTCTCTCCCTCTCTCTCTCTCTCTCTCCTGTTCTATATCCTTTTTCTTTACCGTTATTATTAATTACTTTTTTTTCTTTTCGCGAACAGAAGAAACTAATAAACGTTAATTAAAGTTACCACTGAACATCGAAATCTCGATGAACGCGGAGTACGTTTAAAAGCAAAAGAAACTTTTTAATATCGAGAACGGAATTGCCATTCACCGTTAGTATCTATTTTTATCAACTAGCTTAGAACATGAAAGTTTTTCTTTTTTTTCCTTTTTTTTTCCTTTTTCTTTTTTTTCAGTGTCTTTTGTCGCGGACATTGTGATTTGACGACACGCTCGTGGTCGACGTTGGTTAATGAATTTTTTAAACGAATCACGCTCGATCGATTTTTCGCAGAAGGTAAAATTTGTTTCGCCCAAGTTAAAACTAACAGAAAAGAAAAATGTAGTCCCGTTATTTTATATCACAAATGAACTTTTAGCTCCTTCGTTTTGTATACCGGATGTACGTTAATTAATAAGTCGTAAATCGTACCTCGTTTTTCCTGAGCGTCCTTTAGTAGAGTTTAATTAGCCGTAAGAAATTTTCCTTTGATAGGACGTCTCGAGTCGGATGATCGTCGACGGGCCGGAATAGATAGAGTACAGTGTAGAAATTTACGGACGAGATTGTAATTAGCATAGCGTGAAACTTAGGATACAGTTTCCGAGTGAGTTTGGTCGACGACTGTGTTACCGAACGTGTAACGCGCAGAGGCGGATAGTTAAAGGCTAATTTGTAGTGTAGGGACAAGCGCAGCGCGTGATCGTATAGAAAGTAGCTCGTTAGATCGGTTGGTTCAGGTAAAAGCCTAATTACCATATCAGTTGATTGGCCGTTAGGGATGGCTCGTTGAACGATATTCTCGTTGCCTTGGGCGGTTTGCCGATCGACGGTCACAGTGAGTCGCGCGTCAATCGCAAGGTTATACGAAAGCTTATACCCCTATCATGTCGAAATTCTCTTTCCCTTTCTACCCCTTTAACCAATTCTATCTTGCTTACTTATCTCCTTTTGGAACTGCAAGCAAGTGATTTGTGAAGATACTTATTCTATTATATATCAACAAATTTGCTATAATTATGCGGTATCTTACCTATTGTCACTCTTATTTTGTTAAGTTTAATAGAAATTCTTGCCTTTGATTGTCTTCCTATCAATTTCGCAAAATGTGATTTTCTCCGTTTCGTTCTCGAGTTTGTCCGTTGATCTTGTCGAATAGTGTCCTTTTGATCGTATTTACCAAGAAGTATTCCATCTATTTCGTAATTGCTAGGAAACTTGATCATAGAACGAGTTATACTGTAACTAAGTATCAAGTCAGAATGTTTCTGCTCGACATTTTGACCCCTTATCTCAGATTTCGAACTGTCGAGGGTTTGCCCTTTCTCGACGAGTTTTCGTTGGAGAAACATCTTATGAAAGAGGTTACGTTAAAGTAACACCGACTAATCTTTTTGCAAGACTAGCAATATTTAAAGACATAGAATTTGAAAGTCGAATAAAATCGACGAGGTATAATGTAATAAAGAAATACTTAGAGTAGTTACCCTACTTGTTCGCAGAGAAGAAAAATTAAAGGAAGATAAGATTTTCCTCAGACGTCGACTCATATTTTATTCAACAATTATTCGAGTTAATGTAATAACTTAATAATAATTAAATAATTATTAATGTCTCAGGAACAAAAAGAATGAGCTACTGAAACTAATTAACGTTCGTTTCGATAAGGTTTGAGAGTTTTTCGATACTCATCTAATCCCAAGTATCAAATCTCCATGGTAAGATTTAAACATAATTTTGTATTAAAATATGATGAACTAGTTGGATCCAAGAAAATGTTATCTTTTTCATTCTGTGTGTCTTAACTATTCCACTTTTTTCTATCTATGCTGAGACTTTTTCTATCAACGTTTCTTTTCAATATCAACGTATTTCCTATGGGAATCGATGGATTGATAGAAATCAACTCCTTTCCTTCTTCAAAGATGACTCACTTTATACAATTATTATACAACCATTTTTTATACTTACGTTAGACATGTAATGTAGATATCACCAATTATTTTAACATGTGCCAATTATTTTAAGATTTGATGTAATTTCTTTATTTATCGGGAGTTATTTACAATTACTGTATTAACAGAACTTTCTCGATAATGAACAATGCAAAAAATATGTTAATTCCTAGAAAATTTCTCGAGTAATAATTATTATTTTATTTGTTTTCATCGAAATTCTCGAATCTAAATCGAAATTAAATGTCATGGAAATTGTTTTCTTTTTCGAGTAAAAGTTTATTTTTATAGACGTATGCTTAGTGGATTTATTCGTATAACAATGAGATCATTATGAATCATATTGAATATAATGAAAATATTTGTGTCATGAAGTAAAGCATTAAAAGGTATCTGTTATTCGACCGATATTAATATATTGATTCATTTTGTTTTTCACTTTCTTTATAACATTCGATTCGATAAAAGACCACGATGTGTAAATCTTTTCTTTATTATTGAAGTTCGAATTTTTCTAGAGTTATGAGGTAGTTTCGAACAAATAAAGAGGAATTTGAAACTGTTTTTAATAAAGAAAATGAGAGAGCATAGATTTTTCAAAGTCTCAAATAATCTCAAACAATAACAGATTTTTTGGCATCGAACATATAACAAGGAAAAGAATGCCCAATCGATTATCATAATAAGCCAATTTCAGTGCATTTTTCTATACGTTTCGTCGCGTTAAGAGAGAATTCTTGCACAACCGATCGCGATTTAAACCATTTGAGAACTTCTTCGGTTCACTGTTTCTAATGATAACTCCGAAAGTAATTTGATTGATAACAATAAGTTATCTTTAAGCGAAACAAATAGAATTGTAAGATCTATCCTTATGAGTTTTCTTACTGCAATAAGGAAAACTTTATAATTGGCAATCGAATGAAAATTGACGAGTAAGAAAACAATAGGATGAAATAAACTTCTTCGATGAATTTCTTCGATTTTATGATATTATCTATGAGATGATCGATCGAATCAGATCGTAGATCGAGTTCTCGATAAATCATCATAATAAACTAATTTCAGTGCCTTTCGAAAGTTGTATCACGTAAAACAGAATTGTTACGTTTCATTTCATTCTTCATATCTCTATACATACATTGCTCCTCTGCAATGTATTTTTGCGATAGCATAATCTTATCAAGAATAATGCCATCTATTTATAACTATTTTCTTCCATTATCGTATCGTAATTCGTACTTTGTATTATTCATTCGTACATACCTATCTATATCCAGTTATCACAAGAAGTATAGAGGATAATCCATTTACTATTTACGATGCTTATCCTGATAAAAATATTATTCAATCGGAAGACAAAAACAAAAATCATTCGTGACATTTTCAGATATAGGTTCACACATATATATATATATATATATATATATATATATATTACTTACATACTTACATACATACGTACGACACAGTTATCATCCTCATGACAATATATAACCAATGAAAGCGTAAATAGCATAGGTCTTGGTACGCTGTACTACCCGTTATACCTAAGACATTTCTCATTGTCATGGTCTCATACTCGAGCCATCGCATCGACTTGCTTTAGCGTTCTCATAGCTTCTTCATTCCCCTTCCTTCTCCATCAACGACGCCTTTCTCTTTCTCTCTCCTTACTTCTATATCCGACCATCCTACTCTCTAGTGTTTCTATTTCGTAGTTCTCTTCCTCTCATGGTATACGGATGAATCAATTTTCAAACCGTTGCCATGAATCAAACTTATCGATGCTTTTGCCTTTCTCTTCGATTCTCTCGCAGCCATCCAACACCACAAGCCATAAGTATTTATATTGAATCTGAGCCTCGCTTGTCTTTTGCAAATAATTCGCGAATAGTTTCTCAAGTAATGATAAAAAAAAGTGGGTTTCTTTACGGATTAAAATAATATTGAGAGATAGATATAGATATCAGTGTAAGATAAAATTTTAATTGATAATAGAAATAGATACTTTATATCAAAGTTTGATATGAATAATTTGCGACTAAAAATTTATTTTAAAATATTATAAGTTCTTATGCAAGTAGATATCAATAGATTTGATTTCAAACGTTTAATCCAATATTCGATACTCGGATAACGTTTACTCGTAAATATATTCGTTAATTGCTTTTTACACTTCATTGCCTATAATTATTTAATACAATTGTACCTTATCAATAATTTTTGCAATCCTTTCAATATTTCATCTTGTTTTGTTCAACGTTTCGATTCATATGTATTTATCACAATATAGCCATCGAGGAATATTTCCGTATATGTAAAAGGAAGCGTTCGTGTTATTTTTATCGTGTCATAATTTCTTTTTTAGCGGTATTTCGTCATTGAATTTAACGAGCACTATGCGCGTACGTAGAATATCGTTTCCAATCTCGCGCCCTCAAAAATCGAACGTAAGTATTTTATTTGTAGATTTTTATAACCCGATTCGGTCGAAGGAAAAGCCGTTCTATTGCGACGTTCGTCGTAACATTTTAATGCGACTCTGCCTTCAAAGCTCTATTTTCTGATTTTCGTTCAAAATTGATTTGACTCGGGACGGAGACGTCAACCCGACGATGAAAGTGTACTATCAGTAATGTCGGCAATAAATTGGACAGTATCGTTTTAATCGGTTGGTGCATTTGAAAAAGTAGGACACTGCGGTCGACGCTCCTCAATTGTTCTTCTCTCTCTCTCTCTTTTTCTCTTTCTGACTTTTATCTTTTTTTTTAAATTCTAACCTCCAGACCTTCGATTACATAGTTGCAACGTTAATCCATGACACCCAGAACAACTCGAGTATACCCGTTCGTCACTCTGAGAGTTGAGACAGTTCTGTCGTGAAACAGTTCCGCAACTTTCGTAGTAAATTTTTCACGCCATGTCCAACTGACTTATTAATTTAAAACATTGTATCCCACTAACTTATTTAGTTCCTTCTCTTTTTGTTACCTCTCTACCTTACTCTAAATAATTCTTCGACTTTTAGTTATCAAGCTGTAGCTACGATACCTTTCTTTTTTCATCGATAATTGTAATTTTACAAGTTCGTAGATATACGAATATATCAGACAAATTTCCATTATATTTGACGCCTTCGAAGAGCTTATCAAAAATCGATTAGAAATTTGCAAAGGTCGGAGAAGTATACTTTAAAATTAAATTATAACTTAAAATGATAGGATGGATTAAGAAAAGTCATTTACGAGACGTCACTTGGCCCTTTTACTATTCATGTATATTACAATACTTCCCTCTCTTGTCATATATGTAATGAATGTTTTAAGGAAATATTATAAGAAAGTATAATATTGAGAATTTTAATATAAATTATATATAAATATCTGAAGACGTTTCGAAAATAATCTTTCTTTTTCGTTTTATTTTAAATTAAAATTAATTTTGATCTCGCTTCGTTCAAAATTATTCATTAAAATGATGCCGTACTCGAAAAAGGAATGTGAGAAACATGTTAGCATTGCGAGAATGAATCTCTAGACATGGCATACGCTTTTTGAGAGTGCAAATTGCTTGGCAAATGAGTAATCCCGCGGATAAAGGAAGTTTGAAAGGAGGAAAAGGAAAATAGAGATCCCTTCTCGTAAACATTCAGTCTAGCTAGGTTTAATCAGAAGGACGGATTTATCAAATGAGGTTGCGTTAGATCTTTCTCCTTTCTCTCTTTCTTCTCCTCTTTTTTTCTTCTTTTTTTTTTCTTCTTTCCTTTTTTTTCTATCCAAGAAGAATGTTACGTTCTCCTTTGTTGAGAAAGAAGCGACGGAAATACTGTATCGCATCGATTACTATCGGTAAAAACAAGTCTCTTGAGAAGAAAACTTTCTTGAAAATCCAAGTTTCACAATTGCAACTTTCTCGCCGTCTTGCATCGTTTCCAATGCCTATCCTCCCCCTATCGGTTTTAATTAATAATTGCCAACGGAGCTACTTTACCAAAGTTCTCTATCGAAGTATCGAATAGTTGTATCCATTTTCTATTTTTTACGTATCTTTAAATAAGTAATCGTCGTATACTCGCTGCGTGCAATCATTGTAGGATCGATTCGATGAAGTTCATAAGCAAAGAATTAATTACGTTATGGTTAAACGATAGGTTGCATTTGAACGATTTATATATTTATACCAGTTGAAATTTGATAAGTAATTTATTTTGTTTAAATTAAAAAATTTTAATTTTATTATTTAATTATTTCTTTGACATTGTTAAGAAATCGAAGGCGTTAATATATGAAGATCCCTTTGGAGATAAACATTGTTCAGATCAGATTTTTTCATTGTTTCTTATATTCCTCGAACAATTAAACAATTATTTGAGACATTGAACTGAAAAACAGAAAAAATAGTAAAATAAATTCTTACGAAGGAATATTGACAGGAACTCAAGAATATCTGCAGTGTTGAAAAGCATCAAAAATACATAGAAAACATTTTGCTGAGCTATTGTTTTTATTACCGTTTATATCTGCCCCACCTTAAAATCAATACTTATAACATTCATCATCAAAATATCTTGCGAGATATTTTGTTGTTCACATTAGTTTTAGTAATGAATCTTATAAATGATATTTTATATTATTTAATAATTAAAAAATACATATATATATATATATATATATCTCACCTCTTCGAAATGATCGTTTTCACTTACATGATACTGTAATCTCTGCATTTTTACATTAAGTTCCAAGAAGAAGGATGTTGTAGAGTTCTACGAAAAACGTATAAGGAAGGAAAAGAAAATAAGAGGATACTAAAGTAGAAAAGAGAGGATAGCCATAAATCGTACACCTTGTTGCACGAACATCGAGATAGGATGTTCTTTTCGATACGAAGACCTTTCATCCTTCGGATTTTGAGAACTTAATCAGCGTTTCAGCATTTCGCAACAGTATTATCCTATTACATATCCAGAATTCTTTTTATAGATTATTTTTGCAAGTATTTACGTACGTTAAAAATTTTTCCTCTCGATATGATTTTTATCGGGCTGACATTACAACCAATTAATAAAAAGCAATTTATTCTTTATCCGTAGAGAATTTTTGTAGCTTTTATTGATATAGAAAATTATTTTCGGAAAAATGGATCGTACGAAGAGATTGATAACTGGTAATTTAATTCAAAAATTATTATACATTTTGATTAATATAATAAACACAGTAGATATAAAGATGAATTCAGTAATCTATGATAATATGATGAAATTATTTGAATAAGTTTATAAAGGAAACATTACATTTGAATAAACTATTAGAATGATTTGGAAACATTAAATAAATTGAATCCTTAACACTGGATCGGTGATTCTTTTGTTCGCTCAATCATATATTATTAGGTTCTTGCGAGAGAAATTGTAAAACCAGCAATTTATTCTTTTTTTTCTCTCGTGAACTTCATTTGGAAAATTTGTAAGAAATGAGAGTCCACATATTATATATTGTTTTCAATGTGATATTGATTTATGTATCGTATCGCGTTTTGAAATCGTAACAATCGATTATTAATTATTTCTTTTCTTTTTCCAATTTTATAATATTAACACTACGTAACTATAAATTTTATGTATCTTGGATAAAAGGAAGAACGTGTTTAATTAAATTATTATTATTCTGAAAGAGTTAATCATAAAAAAGAGCAAACACCTTCGATATTCTAGACGAAAAGAAAATATGTGTTTTACTCCATTCGCAAGCTCTTTGTTACTTTAGCGCCTTTTAAGTCTTAATCCAAGCATCGTTATTGCGAATGGATCCTAAATGTGACAAAACGTGAGGTAACGAGCATAGCCGGTAAAAGTAAAGGAAAATCAAAGAGGGTCAAGAGAATAGAAAGATCTTTGTCAAAGTCCACAACTTACTCAATTATGGCTTTGAACTCGTAGGACGACTTTTCTTTGTATACATTCTTACAACGTAGTGCACTTTTCAAACGATGAAGTCTGTTGTCTGAGTAAACGAGGTCGATATGTTAGCGATAAAATTTCGAAAAGATTCACGTTAAAAATGTTTTCTGATTATTTTCGAGTTTTTGATTCTATAAAAGAAAAAAAAGAAGATGAGCAATGAAGAAGAATGGGATAAAGTTATGTTTTTGTCACTCTTAATTAATAGTCTCTCTACCTTATCGAATAGAGTAGAGGACGCATTGTGCGTCCTTTCCTCCTTTTTTTTTTTGTAGGAATTTCCGTGTCGGACTGAATAAGCCATAGCTTATGAGCTTCCATAGATTATTGCATTAGCCGAAGAAATAGTTCAATGTGGGGGAGAAAAAGAGAGATGAACGGAAAAGGATAAAAAAAAGGAAAAAGAAAGAAAAGAAAGAAAACAGAAAAAAGAAAAAGAATGATCTCTTTAATATTGAAGTTGTAACGCGTACCTGCCTATTGCGGCGCGTTATTGCATCAACATCACGTTACTGTAGCCACTCGAATTTCAATTATCATTGATTCTTTACCTCTTCCTTTCCCGCCCTTTCCTAACTCCCCCTCTGGTAGTGACGACTGACGGGAATCCGCCCCACTCTGACGAATGTTTCGCTTTCTCCAACGCAACAACGACGCGATAGCTATAAATCGATAACCGTTCCAATAACGATCGACAACGTTCGGCCACGGTCGCACGACACGCATTGGTCTCGGTTTAAATGACAAGGGGGATTAATCGTTTCTCCCTCCCTAGCTATTTCTCCTTCCCAATACCTTCCCCCGATCGTACCACTTTGAATCTCGTTTATTTCTTTCCCACTCTCTTTTTCTCTTCCCTCTCCCCCTCACCCTCTACCCCACTACCTTTATGTATGCACCTACCTGTCCAACCATCCATCGTCCATCCATTTATTCGTCTATCCGCATATCTATCCGTCTGATCGGCCGTCCATTCATCCATCTATTCATCTATTCGTTCACGCATCCATTCGACCTATCTGCATCGCTACTCGTTTATCCATCTTCTTGAGCGACGTTCCGCTCGTACTATGATTTGTTGACCAACATCAAGACTCAAGTTTGCCATGGGAGTAATGAAATGAACAGCACGATCGGTTAAATATATGAGAGTGGTGTTGTTTAACGCCCTCGACGATTTTCTCCAATTTCCGCGCAATTATATTAAACATCGTAAGTATTTAATAAAAAACGAGTCTTATTCGCAGCACGACAAGTTAGAATTGTCTTGGTTAATATCAAGAATCGAGAGATTTTTTAAATGGAAAAGAAGTAATCGAGAAAAATATATTTTAAAGATATATTGGCCAATCACGTTGACCGATTTTTGGCTCGGTTTTATATCGTGAAATAATTACACGGCGATCATAGTAACGATCGATCTGCTATCTATACATATGATAACAATACTCTCCTTCTTTTTTTCTTCCTTCCTTCGATATCAACGAACTTACCACAATTCCGTACGATTCGCAATTCGGGTCACGCCGTTCACGTAACAAGACTTCTTCGAATGTTTTCTCGATGTTCAACAGTGAATTTACCAAATAAAACTAGCATACCATTTTGTATTTGTTTTAGAATTATCGGCGTAACATTAAACATTGACTTTGTCGATAATATACGAAAGTGTTAATTCGATAAGAAATAGATTCGACGTCAGAGTTCATTTATCAATGGAGTAATTAAATCGAGTTAGTGGAGAAACGTTTAACTAATCAGCCACTTTCGAAATTCGTCACCCGATCAATGATTTATCTCAAGATTGGAACTTTTCATCAAGGAATTCATAGTGTAACAAAGTAATTTTTTCGAAGAAGCCCGTATCGCAAATTCGGCCCATTTAACAAGGACGAATTAAAAGGATAGTATGATAGATAAATAATCTCTTTTTTTTTCGTAGAAAATGGTTCGTACTCTGAATTTGGATGTTTTCAAAAATTATCTAAAAAACTGTTCATCTGATATAATACAAAATATATTACTCGGTTTGTTAAAGTCTTGTCGAACTAAACATATTTGCTCTTTGACTCGAATATTTCAACTTTTCTTCCTAGTCTAATGCACACATATATATATATATATATATATATATATATATATTACATATATGTACATATACGTATGAACGTTTACTAATATAAAGCGACGAGAGGGAAGAAGATTTCGTTGAATGTAAAATACATGAAAGTAAGCATCCACGAAGGAGAGTCGTTTAAAACCGTACAGACAGATCAATCGCAATATTTTCATTCAAAACTCATGACTATTTGCATGTTTAAATACTTTTCAAGAAGACTCGTATATAAATCTGAGTTTGAAAAAAGGTGAAGAAGAAATAAAAAAAAAATAAAATAATCTCAGCCGTTTTTTCCCGTATCTTCTCCGTTATCGATCAGTTATTGAAATAGTTCCCTACTCCAGGGCGGAATGTGTCTTATAAGTTATATTATAACTTGAGAAAGATGTTGTAGTAGTTCGCAATAACGTTGGATATTGTTCATAAACGAATAATTGAAATGCTTTAAGATGCATATCTTTAGTAACCAAACTAATTTATTTATTTTTTTCATAGATCTAAATAATATAAACCTATAACTAAACTAATGATTTAGTTCTTTAGCTTCTCAGCTTGCATGGTAAGATGTTTCAGGGTCGCACGAGTGTCTCTTGAGAGCTCTCGATTCGAAGATGCGGAAGGAGAAGGCAGAAATTCCTGAGGGAACCGCGAACCTCCAGTAGGAAGTGTTGCGGCTTACCACCAGTCCGATCCTCCGAATATAGTTCACCGAGTAACGAGCTACTCTCGGCCTCCTACGGGGGACAGATGCAGTTCGGAGGTTCTTGTGGTTCTATCGCAAATGAAACTCTTGAAACAATTATATATTGCTTATGACTTTTCTTTTTTTCTGTAGCTGTTTACGAAGCCGAATCTTTTATTGAATTGACTTTTATATTCTTCGCTATTGTCCGATCAGTCAGGCCGCATAGATGGGCGTTTTTCAAGTTTGCTGACCTTACGAATGTATCACTGACTTCCGTATTTTCAGTATAGGGAATCGATTAAATACCTTAAATCGTGCTGACTCATACAGACGTGCAACTTTTTTCTGATTTCATCTGTTCTTCTTTTAATCTCAGTGTTTTTTAAAAAAAGTTCACGAGAAAAAGACTGGCTATATAAGCCTGTAGCTTAACGCGTTGCGTTTTATGGAGTAAGATTTAAATTATCTCTTAACTTTAAACTTTACATTATTTGCATCAGCTTGGTTAAAACAAGCTCGTATGCGCATATTAATAATACATGAGTTGTGCAAGCGTCGACACGACGTAGGTGTGTCACGGAAATAGTGAGTTATATTAATTCAGTTTACAGGACGATAAATTGGAGAATAAGAGAAACTTCCGTTTTTCTCTTTCGGCTTTTTTTTCGGGACAGTGAAATGTTGTTCGCATTTGTCACGATTCGACAAAAGTAAGCAAACGATATATACGTTTGATTTACATATCTTCGAAGAGTATTTTTCTTTGTCATTATGTCGAGCCTATTTTGAGTGAACGTATCTTATCGTTCGTATAAATAATTTGTGATGTATAAACAAAAAAACTTATCAGAATGACGAGTCCAAACATTTCCCGGAAGGATTTCTGAATGAGATGGTTATAATTTTTCCTTTACATATCGACGAACACGATGACAACTCGCCTTCTCCATGTTGATAATTTTTTCAGTGTGCCCCGTTCGATTTTCATTTTATGAGAATGTTTCCATATAGAGGCAAAAAGGAGACGTTTTTACGAAGCACGTACGATGGAATTGAATTGCAAATTACATTGGGTTATGTCGGCGCTTTGTATAAAATGCATGCCAGGCATGCTCACCTATTTTCTACTCTCTGTCACATGAGCGGAGCATTCCTTAAAACCTTCGACGAAACGAGGTTACATGGTCCGTGAAAGAATCGATTTTCTGTTTTCATTCGCTATCATGACGATTCTAATCGTTTCAAAAGTGATCGAAAGCTCGACCAATGTTATTCTCACCTTTCGTCGCTTTTGAACGATTTATCGCTGAAACATTGACGATATACGTAGCATCCATTTACATGTTATCCATTTGAAACATTAGTCTATCGCTTTTTCAAGCAAATTTTTCATAGAATGAACTCTTCAACTAAAACGTGTTTAGATTGTTTTACTATTTTATGTGCATTTGCAAAATGCTAAGCAACTTTAAAGTATAGCCGTATCTCGACTTTGCACGATATACCTACCGTATTACGAGATAGAACACGAGCACTGACACTCGTCTCGGTTCTACATATATATAAATATATATATATATATATATACATATATAGAACGTGTGGCAAAGTGACGGATATCAAGATGCATGTGTACACTGCTGATGCGTAGCAAAGAGCACGGTAAACTGACGTTATACTGAACTAATCTCTGATATGGCTTCGTGTATTATTCCAACGTTGTGAAACGCGCTTTTGGACCAACCCGTCATCAGGAGCTTGCGATTTAAACGTAGACAACAGAAATTTCTTCTTATCTCTGTGCGAATCCAAAATCCATGAAGCAAATAATTAACACTTTGTCTACCGGAAACTTATTTATATAATTTTAGTGTAAATAAAGTACTTATCAACATTCAATCTATTAATCGACTAGTTTCTTACTTATAATTATGAATCGATAACTTATTAACATACTTTAAGACGGTAATATTTTAAATGAAAATTGCTACTTACGTTTGATAGAATTATAAATTTTGAAAAAATATTCAAGAACCCTTAATGAAAAGGATGTATTATTTTAAAGAGTATTTCGAATGAAAGCGCATATTATCATGTAATAAAAAAAATTGAAGCAGATATTAGTGACCTTTTTACGTTCAAATAAGCCGATAGAATATACGCATTTCGTTCACTATCAGTAAATAAAATTAAACTTTAAAGCAATTAAAATGGCATATGTTGAGAAGAGGAAGTTAGTTTTCGTACTAGTAATCTTTATGAATGAGAATTATTCATTGATTTCGAAATTTATGAAATTTTTCGTAATAAGATAAAAGCTGAATTTTAATATCATGTGATGTAGAAAATGAAGTTAAACATTAAATGATATCAGTCGAAAAAAAAATTGTAATACTACTAGCGAAAAAGCAATGATTTAATTATCATTTGACTATGAAAATGAAAAGTATTCTTTTCTCGCGAAGAGAGGCTTTGATTTTTCCTAATAGATACCTTTCTTTGATTATTATTTATAATTATTAAAATTTGTTTTTTAATTTTACAAATTATCATTTTTCTTTTGATACATCATCTCATTCCGCTCGTTTATGTGCCTTTTTCGGTTTAAAGTTTCATTGAGTACAAAGAGCACGTATAACATTAACGCAAGCTGACTCGAGCTGACGTAGTTAATCGAAGATAGACAAACGAAGAGAAAGCGAGAAAGCGTAGGTAAACCGTAAGGTAAACTTATCGAGATCTAACTTCGAGTCCGTATTCGGTTTGATGCACGGCCGAGTTCGAGTTCCAACTTCCGACTGAAGATCAGGGCTAGAATGCGATGTGATTTAGGAGTATTCTCCTTTGTCTCTCTCTCTCTCTCTCTCTCTCTACTCTTTCCAGCAAAAATGATATCTTCGTTCATATCGTTCGTGCAAAATTTTTCACGAACGATAAAAAGAAAATTTTATTCAAGAGAATAACAGAGAAAATTCGGTCGCGCGAAGGATCACGAATAGAAAAATTGTAAATTCATAGTATGGGCTTTGCGAAACAAATTCTCTTTAAACGAGCATTTTTCGATGTGAAATCGTAGAAACGAGAACGATGCTTTTTTTTGCGGATGACTTGGAATCGATTTGTTCTATTTCCGTTAACAGTGCTCTTTTCTCTCCTTTCTCTCTTTTCTTTCTATCTCTTTTTCTTCATTCGTTTTTCTCTAACAAGGTGTTAATTTTCTACGAACGAGGACCATTCCGTTGTCGTATTCACGAAAAGAGTGTTCAATTCGTATTTCGCTTGATGTGTTGTTGGTTAGCTCGTTTCTTATCGTGTACAACATAGGTCTTGATTGTAAGAAAAAAAATTAAAGGATAAAGAAAAAAAATAAGGGGAGTAAAAGCAAACAAGCAGACTCGATGTTTACGTTTCGAAGGTTATGATCGATGATCTCTTGTATATTATAGCGAGAAACAGGCCTTTCTACGAAAGGGCGCTCTTTGATTTGGCTCGTCTGTTACCGACGTAACTCGGTGCGACGATAAACATGACTAATTGATTTCGGATTACACGGCAAATATTGTGCTAATCGAACGGTGTACGGTGAGTTTGACCGAACATTGATTTTTTTTCTTATCCTAAAATCCAATGTCTTAAGGAGACTTGAAAGTCGTTCCTATATTTATTATTATTATTATTACTATTATTATTATTATTTTCTTTTTTCTTCAACGAATTCGCATTGAAAGCTTAATAAAAGACTAATTAATAAAATTCCTTAAGACAAAATTGATGACATATATTATGATTCAATGTCAATTGGCCGAATAAAATGCAATATCGGCATAATTCTAATCAGCGGCAAAAGCTAAGGTAAGGTAGCTTTTACGTGACGTAGCCGGCAACAAATCTCGCAAAAGAGGAGAAACGTGCGGCTGCTGCCTTTATCTTCGGCCATGCATTACGCAGTTTTAATGCTACGTAATTCTCTCTGGGCGCATAATTTCCCTGGCAGTGATTTAGATGCTAACTTACTTTCGTTCTTGCTCCTTCGACCGATCGTTTTCCTCTCTCTCTTTCTTCTTTTCCTCTTTAATCCGTGAATCCATGCGCATATTATAAAAAGTCACCGAATTAAAACGACATCCCTGTCGGTTAGTCAAACTTTCAGCTGTAATTTCTTATTACTTATTCCTTTTAACTTTCAATCATTACTACAAAAGGAGATAGAGAAAGAGAGAGAGAGAG
The DNA here is from genome assembly GCF_912470025.1 of Vespa velutina. NCBI lineage: Eukaryota > Metazoa > Arthropoda > Insecta > Hymenoptera > Vespidae > Vespa > Vespa velutina. Next base: position 4,146,932 of record NC_062195.1, read on the forward strand.
AGAGAGAGAGAGAGAAATTGTTACGTCACAGATACTATTCAATGGAACTTACTTTCATTCACAAGAAGGAAGGATAAATCGCGATGAAAATAAATATCAGATCGATAGAGTCTAACTTATCATCATTGAAACAGTTATTCGTCGTTCTAAAGGTAGTTTTCATCGCACGAAAAATATTCAAAAAGGAAATTCTCGAGAAACAACAGACAGAGTAGCTTTTGCGGTTCGTGATTCGGAGTTCGTTCCTCACGCAACGTGAATCAAATCGCTTTCGATATTTCTTTATCTTCAAGTAGAATTGTTGAATATGAACGAAGTATTTGTATTCGTTGATAAACAAGAATATGAAAGAAAAAGGGAAAAGGACAAAGGAAAAAAGGTAAAATTTTAAGATATTTGCAATCGAGTATTGTATCTATCTTATACTTTTGCAACAGAGACAATTCTATCTGGTGACGTATTTTCTTTCTTCTTGAACTTTCCACTCTTTCGTCTTTTATTATTTCTTTCTTTCTTTTTTTTTTGCGTTCAGAGCTTCTCTTTGAAAAGCACTGTGAGCTATTTCTGAATCGCTCTTAATATTTGACTGTGCAATTAAAAATGCTGAAAGGTTTCATCTACTCTCTGTTTCTTCGACGGAAATTGTACAACCTATTAAACTTGACTTATTTCGTATTTATTCGTTCTGCAAACAATAGTTATTATATATTCTTTATTGTCATTGAGTTATAGCTCGAATCGATGTAAATTCATTCGAACAATAGAAGATGCTTTCTTTTTAATCCTTTCGATGATTGAACATTTTATACGACGGTAATCAAATAAATAGAAAATATGAGTGAAGAAAATTCTTGGAAATTTATAATTTGTGATTTGTAATCGAAGATAATTGAAGATAAGGGGTAAAAGTTGACCTTTGAGCATTTCAATAATGTAATATTATACTAATGTCAAATGAGGATACAGATGGAATACTCAACATGTAGAGAAAAAGCAAGAAGTCGGTAACTGTAATTGTAGCACGGACGGATTGTTTCGGTGTTCGTAGCCGCAAGATACAATTACGGTAGAACTTACTCAAATTCAATTCTAATGCCCGCCGGGCAGCTCCTCCTCTTGTTCTCGCAATGTAAGTCGTAGTCACGTAGTAGATGCCACTATTATCTATAGAACGTAAGGTAAGACTCGTGTTCGTATTCCGAACGTTCTAGCCCAAAAGAGACTTCGTTTAAATCTTGGTTAACGATATTGTGAAACTCCAATGACGTCTAAAATACTCGAACACTTTCCGTTTAATTCGAATTATTCAATCGATAAGTATTATATTATAATTATTATTATGTGGATAATGAAAACTTATCATTATACTTTTATCTTTAGAATTTGAAATCACCTTTCGATGTGATCGTTCGAAGTACCGTTTCAATTCACAAGGAAGGAAAAGGAAAAGAGAAAAGGACTCGTGTACGACGAGAGCGTCCATGTCGAAACGTGAGAGAACCATCGTCGATACGTGTCGTCGTGTACCTATCGAGCGTCCCGAAACCTACCAGCAAATCGCATTAGGTGCTTATAGACCGCGGCTGTAATCGACAGCTGCCGACGATGACGTAAAGCCTGTCTTTAACGATTTCAAATTTATATCAGTTCGCTTTTACTTCTTTCTTCCTTCTATCGTATATTTTTAAAATATTTTCAATATACGCTTGATCTTTATATTATAACTTTATCAGATTTTATTTTTTCTTATGATATACAAGTATATTAAATAAGGATGTAATTTATTTTATTTCACTTTTTAAAGTACTCTTTTAATATACGTTTAAATACATTCAACTATATTCACCTAAAGTAAGTTAGTTTTCTTATCGAATTTCTAAATGGAAAAAATTAAATATAAAACTCCCAAATTATATATTATTTTATTTAATAATATAAAAAGAATAAATACGATTATTAATCTGTAGGTACTCTTAAAATGTCAATATCAGGTTTACTTATAACATTTATTTTATATACATAATATTGAAGGGACAGTTTTAACAGGCAATAATTATTCTAATAGGCGAGCAGAACATGTAATAAGGATTCGGTATGATGAGCGTATTTCACAAATATGTTAAATTTAGAAACAAAACAACTATACGATATATAAAGATATATTAATTGTTAGTAGTTGAAAATATCTCCAAAATATCTCACTATGAAACTATTCTAAAATCTAAATATATCAAATCTATAAGCTATATAAAATCTAAAAGCCTTGAATATCTCAGTTAGACATTTATGGCAAGTTCCGTGGTTCAGATATCTTGCGAAGAATCTTTCAACGATTTCATTTTGACACAAGACTCATCGATTTTGGTGCTGTCAGCCGTTTGGCCTCGTACACTTTATTTTCCATATATCTGGAATACCAATGTCGGGAAGAGACATGTGACAGAAAAAAAACGTATCGAGTGATAGGCGCGTTATATATTTTCCTTCGTTTTAACACTTGTGCAGTTCGACGCATGAGTTAGTTTGTTAAATTGTCATTTTAAGTTTTCCCAACACTAACAACAAAATTCCTACCGCTAGTGCTGTTAATTTACCGTATTTTGCTCTAATTAGTGTCGGTCGTCGGTGGGCGTTTTAGGTCGTTCTAGCTGGGCCACCATCCTTGGTTTAACAGACCGCTAGGTTAATAAAGACATAGTCGTTATAAGCTACTACACGAGCGACGAAAGATTAGACTCGAACCACCGACAAACACGGTGCACAGGTGTGCCACAACGCCACTCCTCTTCTCGTTATGTTCCTGATATTTAATGGCTAACCAGCGATGATGTTTAACGACTCGTTCGTTAAAACGTTTCGTGTATGAGAATGTGGCTGGTACCTAACTAAAACTGTATCTATGTCTTTCTCGTTCTCACGTGAAACTTTATTTTCCAACAAAGTTGCTTATAATATCGTTTGGAGTGGCTTTCATTAAACTAAAGCGAGGCTTTAATTAAGTCGACTAAAAACCAAGTGAAACGGCTCGTTTTCGACTTTAAACGTCTAAGCATGTCGTATTAATAATACACAGATACCACTGTATACCAAAGATTAAACTAAGAAAACCATGTATTCAAGGGACTCAACGTTTCTATGGTTGGTAGAACAATTAACATGTTATGTACCATATCTATGTGTCTACATAATGTCATAATTTGTCTGTCCACGTATTTACCAAGTTAAAAATTCAAAATGGTTTTCGCTTTTCAACTAAAAGCAAAGTCATTGAAAATAATTAGATTTAGATACTTTTTCTTTTCAGCGATACTCTTTTAATTTTTCCGACGAATTTTCGTCTTCTTATTTCATTAAATCTTTTGACAATGTAGAATCGAATGCGCTAATAATGAATATAATAACGAATATGAGCTCGAACTTATCTCTTTGAATTTGCCGATTATTTTGTGCGATCAGAAGAGATACATGTTTCATTATTTTTTTGTAAGCGGAAAGATAGAGATATAAGTGATAATAACTTTGACTCCCGATTTCCTTTGTAGAGTGGTGCTTTACAATATAAAGTTACGTTCTTTCAATGACATACATATAATTCTTTTTTGCGGATTCTCGACCTCGACTGCGAGTCAACGTTGGTTATGTAACTGTATATGGATGTCAGTAAGTAGAATATTTCAATGATGTATCAAAGAGATATTTCACGAACATTTTGATCATTTTAATCGACGATATCGGATAAGCTTTTTGAAAGATTATAGACTATCCTTTAGCGGTGGTTTTTGTTAAAGCAATTGTTCTTTATAAAGAACATATCTAAATCAAACAAAAAAGCAAATATATATATATATATATATATATATATATATATATATATCCGGTTTTTCTTTTACGTCCATCCTGGAATTTATAAATGTACGATACAGTGGCGTAGATGGAATGTATTTCGCGTGCTCTGTGAAAATTGATTGTCGGGTTGAATATACGTAGCTTGCTGAGTAACACGCGAACTAATGAGGCTCGAGAGGAAAGAAAGAATTAGGATTGAGGATTACTTGATTTTTCCGTTTCTCATTAGCGCTTTAAGTCGTAAAGAAGAAGAAGAAGAAAAAGAAGAAGAAGAAGAAGAAGGAGAAGAAGAAGGAAGTAAATGATGAAAACGAAAGGGAAAGAAGGAAGAGGAGAGACGGTTAAAGCGATGATCGCGTGCTACACGTGGGCGAAAGGTAAGGAATAAAAGTAGAAGTAGAAAGAGATAGAACATTGATTCTGTTGGTGCGGTGTTAGGTAGAGGGAAGATATAGTAATGATATTTGTAGTCCGATGCTCGCAGATTTGAATAATGGTCCCGCATAATGGATGGTACGTCGAGTACATATTGCCTCTGGTCGCGCGAACCTCGTCGTTCAGCCGAAATAAAGCGGATAAGGGTGGTCGCTACGAGGTCGTCCCGTTCGCAGGAGGTGCCATCGATTCGATTTAATCTGATCACTAATTTCGACGATCCACAGTTCACTGCTTGCACTTGGTCAAACTCGATCGGTCTCTATCCTTCCTCAATTTCAATAAAGGGTATACCTCTACATGCATACATATGTATTTCGCTTTTGTGCATTCGTCTGTTAGTATTAACCCTCAGTAAGGAATGACGTATATGTTCAGGTTAACGTGTTAAATGGTGACAAATAGCTCTGAATAATCATTGTTAAAGTTCGAAGAAGGTCAAATTTTTAGTATATATATATATATATATATATATATATATATATATATATCACAAATGAATGTGATATAGGAATGTGAAATACTTCTTTGTTAAAGTATTACTATTCCTTTAAGAAAAGTTGAATAAATTTATGCATTATCGTTTAATTTGCAATAATTTTGATATTAAAGATAATGATTAACAATGGCAAACAAATGATTATCGTTGGTGCCTAAAAGAATAGAGATTTGGCCACGAAGTGAGATAAGCTTTTTTGGAAAGAGAAGAAATTTCTGGCAAGAGAATTGATCATTTAGTTCTAAAACTGCTTAGGAATTCTATCAATGTCTAACACACTTTCTGGTCTATTATCCCATTTAATAGCTCTGCCATTGTCATTTGTAATATCTCGCAAGAATTTTTGGATAATTTCTAAAGTGCTAATTATTCTCCGAACGTTTAACGAGTTGTACTCGTCAATTCCGTTAGATGTAAAAAATACAAATAAGTACCATTAAAAAATTGAACCGATTACAGGATATATTTTATTTTACATTCAAGATAAGAAATCAAGAGTATTTTTGACAGCAACGACGTGTTAATCATTGATAAGAACGTTTTTGAGTAGAGTCTCAAGAAGCTTAAAAAACAAAGAATTTTTCTTTAAAAACTTTCTTAGCGATCTTCATTTCAATTCGTAAAATATCGTAAAATATATTTAATATTCTTTAATACCTAAAGTTAGCTTAACGTCGAAACCTTCTTTAAAAAGAATCACTTGAGCGTCTTGCAATGCGAAAGGCAAAGCCAGACTTTGGTTCATTAATAAACTCGAATGCTTCTTCTTTGATGAAACTAATTATTTGTCATTTCACTTTCGAGAACATAACGAGAGATATCGATTTGTGTTAAAACTTTATAAGCTAGTTAAAGTAGCATTTCGAATTAAAAAAAAAAAAAAAAAAAAAAAGAAATGTAAGAGAAAAAGTAAGGGAAGGGATAGAAACAAGGAAAAAATCTTAATGTCAATAGACAGCAGAAGTGTTTAATTCGATTATTTGCAGAAATATAAATAATTTGGTATGGAACTAACGTGAATGTTTTGTAATGTAATTGAATGTTCCGTCCGGTACGGATATACGTAACAATATTATCGTATAATTGGTGATATAAGAAAATAATGAATCTGTTCCATTATTCCATTTATGTTCTCTCTAATGATTCATTAGTTGATACAGACGAAGAGTTAATTATCCTCCGTTAATCATATGAGGTTTAGTAATATGGATTACATAATGTTCGTGTTTATTCAGTGAATTAAACGCATATGGAAAGGTGAAGGTTTACTCTTTACTCTTTACGATTTAACGACGAAATGTTCGATGCATCGACGGTGAATTAACGTCGTTATCATTTTTACGACGTCATAGTCTATGCCTCGTAAAATTTATCTTGACGTTTCTTCCCTCCTATTTTCGTCCATCTTCCATCCTCTATCTTCTTCTTCTACTTCGACGTTTACCGAGTATTGACTGTTCTTCGTCTTTTAGGGACTCGAAGAAATCTCGCACGTTTCTATCGTTACGAAGTGAAAACGCTTTTATTAACTTTGTCGACGTAAGATCGACTACTCGACGTTCTACCTTTTCTTTTTCTTCTTTTTCTTCTTCTTCTTTTTCTTCCTGTACCCTTTGACCTTCCTTGATTACAGAAAACAGCGATGTGAAATCTTGGAAAATTGCTCCGACTCTTCTCGCACGAGTCTGCGCATCCTACTGTGCGTTCGCACCGAATCAACTTTTTGTTTCTTTTTTCTATTCTCTCTTTTCGACTCCGTTTGATCGAGTAGGGAAACAGAGGATGAGAGTAAATGAGAATGGGACACGGACGAACTTTCGACACGCCAGTCACGTCGATCGGCGTTCGGTTTCGATGCTCGTTACCCGAGGAAAACTTCATCGCGCTGCAGACTCTATAAAATTCAATATCGATAATCCGACTGACAAAGACAGATCGGGAATATATCAGTGTCGAATAGTTTCGAGTTCCGTCGTACTTTGTACGAGATTCTCTCCACAATTCGTTTCAGTTCCATTCTCTACTTGTGCTTTCTATGCGTGTAGATTCATATGGCTTATTATTTTTCGTTTTATTTTTTATTTTCAATAAATCTTTACAAATTGTTTACTTTCTATGATCGTAGCTAATTAAGCATCGATATATAATAATATCAAAACATTGTTTTTCTAAAGAAATCTGAAACTTTGCTTTAACATAAGTCCGCGATATATCATGCTTGTAATTTTAACGAATAAATCGGCAAAGCGCGTGGCCTTTACTTTGGTAACACGTTATCGTTCGTCTATATAAGATCCCTACGGTTCTAATCTTTTCTTTCTAATATTATTAGTTTTAGCGCTTGACCGTTTCACTATTCTAGAAGTATAGTTGGTAAAGCTCTTTCTAAAACAATGGCTATCAAAAATGAAGTATTAAGGAATTAAGTTTCTTTATCGTCGAAGTACAGGCTTAAAGGAATACTCGCGTGACGATAAATAAAAGATAAGAAAATAGAAAATAGAAAAAGATTAAAAGGTATCAAGTTCTATGGTTTCCTGGCGAGCGAATAAATCGAGTGGGCACACGATTGTCTATAAGGAAAAAAAAAAGTCACAAGCTCACGAGGCAGTACATGAGCGATTTACTCGATTAGGTCGGGCTCGGCTTCTCTTACGATCTGGATGTATTTTCTCACCCTGTTTCGCCATCGTACAGTTTCTCTTCCTCTCTGGCACTCTCTCGCAGCTCGTTGACCCATTCGCCTTCAACTATATCCCTTCGGTCCTTTTACGCCCCATTAGACTTACGAGCATCGATCCTCCTATACTAGACTCGCAAGTAAGCGAACGCGAACGTGGACGCGCATGCCGTTTTCGCGATATTTTTGAGGTTATCCACCGATCGATCATAAATCTCAGCGGATAGCATACGTTACCTGTCTATCGAGGTAACGGTTCGCGGCTATTCGTTTATAAAGCTGACGAAGGAAAGAAAACGACCTCGTAGAAAAGTAAAAGCAACGAAAGGAGAAAAGGGACTATAGATAAGCGCACCAGTTCGACGACAAAAGGTTGTCGCTTCTTTGAAACAAGCTGGACTTTCGGTAATCCGAGTTTTACTCGAAGAGTTTCGTTTAATTCCATTCCGTTTCATTCAGAGATCCTTTTAATCCGATCTTTAGGATATCGTCCCGAAGCTCATTTCGTTTTTGGAACACTTTGGAGTTTCGACGAAACGAACGCTATACTCTATTCACTCGTTACGTTAACTAACGCTTTTGTTGTTTATATCAAGTTGAAGGACTTAAGTAGTAATTAATAACTCGAAGAAGTGATGCCCCTAATCGCATCCAAGTAAATATTGATAAGAGGCTTAACGAGCTACCTGCCGGTGCATGCTCTATTCATACATAATTGAGTGTAATTTAGCGGGCTCAAAATCGTTTGAAGATCTCGGATTAAAGAGGATCGGTTTCGACGGAAATTTAACGTATAATGCAGTGTATTACCATGAGAAACAATGTTCAGGGATAAAACAGAAATGGACGTAAACGTCGTTGAACGCTCTACGTGTGAGAATTTATTGCATGAGATTAGGTAATTTGTGATGTGCAAGTGCCATGCACGAGGGCACGACCACAGTGCAGACATTGATCAAGCTTGGTTACCTACGTGAACTATGTCGCCCGCAGCGGTTCATTTCCTTACGAATATCGCTCTCTCCAATATTGTGATCGCCCGAGTTCTTATGCAGTTACAAATTTGCACGTAGTGCAAATTTTGCGTTTACCAATTACCCTATCTTGTTAAATTTAACATAGATGTTTGTATCAAATATTGTAAGTACTTGTTTGTACTTACTACACCTTGATCGATATATTTTTGAATCTTCTTTAGAGTAAATCTGTTTTTACTGGTATGCATAAGAAAATTTATTAGTAACAAAGTGAATCATTCTCTACGAAGTCATTCAATACTTAGCCCCGATACTTCGACAGGATAAAGTCCAGTGAACCGAGATTAGGGTTAGCGAGGGTCGATATAGATAGTATATTCGGCGCCCTTGTTACAGACATCGCGTCGGAGAGACACCGTTGATGCCTTTATGGGTTTCGAGTATGGGGAAATATGATGACAGACTTTTACTATCCGACCACCCCCTTTTTTCTTTTCTCCTCCTCCTTCTCAAAAACTTCCTTTCGATATTGGTCCCGTAACGATTTTTTCAGGTCAGGGATTTCGGTAAGCAGATAATCCAATTTCGTGGCACGAAGTATTCTTGTTGACGTTCAATCGAAATGCCATTAAACGAAGGGCCAAATAAAGAAGAATCTCGGTAAATTTAACGTCACGTTCTTTGGAATTTGACCTTATACGATGGACTTGGTCCAAAAATTCTAGTGGCTTATCGACTGCTGAAATCACCAATCGTAAAGAATGCACTAACAAGATTTTCCACGCAAATGCGTATTATTTTAAAATGAACCTAGAGGACGGTAAAGCTACAAGATCAGTATTACACATATTACTCTCTTTTTCTCCTTTTATTTTCTCTCTCTCTCTCTCTCTCTCTCTCTCTCTCTCATTTTCTCTCTTCCTCTACGTAATAATTAATGCAATCCTACATGTCCAGCGAGCTTTCTTCTTCTTTTTCAATTTGGTCTTTACATATACGTACTCTAGAGAACTTCCATCGTAAATGTTTTCCTTCTCGGAGTCTCCGTCTCTACCTTCCACTATTGGACGTAATAAAAAAGGACTCGGTATTAAAGGCAACAGAGCTTTTAATTCAATTATAACAAAGTCAGCGTTTTTCTTCGACTTTCAAATTGATATATCCAATGTGAAATGCGTAGAATATTAAATTTTAATTGGTTATTTTTAATATATTGCGTTAATAAATATTTGCAAAAAATAACTGTGATGAAAATAGTTCTTTCAGTTTCTCCGAGTAGTCAATCTTGCTTTTCGTAACATCAATACTAGAGAAACAAAAGTAATATTTAATTTTGGATGTCCGATATGGCAAAATTTATGACTGTCATGACAAGCGGAATGTTCATACGATATCAAGATCTCGCAAGTTCATAGTCATTTAATTTTAAAACTCCCGACTCGACAGAATTTTGCTGCTTAAAGTGCAACGTCGCACAAAATTCGTGCATAATATGGCTCATAACGTTATTCGGTACATCATTGAATTTCGCACGAAGCAAGCAACGAATTTAATAGCAACGCAGAACTGCGTTAAATTTTTGTGAATAGGAAAGAAAATGGAAAAGAATGAGGATTCGAAGGATTGATTCTAAAAATATTTGTGTTAAATAATTTTTTTGTTTCATTGAAACTAATTAAGTTATTTATAGATACCAAATTCTGACTACGAAGCTTTATCAATTATTTCAACGTTCCTTGCATAAAATATCATAGGCGCGTTGTTTAATGTAGCGTAAAGAAATTAAATTCCTATCGGAACTGTCGATCCATTCGTCGACGAAGTGATGCCGTAATTAAAATGTTCCGTTGCGCGATTGCTATTGCGGCTGCTTCGAAAGTCGATCGATCAGAACGCGTCGAAAAGTTTCGTGGAAATGGCGAGGACTTTGAAAGGGGTATAGCAGTCACTTATGCACTTTAAATAAAATTGCGAAAAAAAAAAATAATAATAATAATAATATACAGAGTGAGTGACAGAAATATTCGAACATTTTTTAAAATTGAATTATTTTTTTAGGTTCAGTAAATTACTTTGAATTTTTTACTAAATATGGGCTAATTAATATGCTAAATGAATTACCATAAATGTATAATGTATTGCATTACAAAAATAGCATGCACGTCTAACCACGACATAATTTGAAATTCTTATCGGTTCTATTATAGTATGTAATTAACAGAAACGCTCGAATCTTTTTTTTTTCTTTTCCGTAATCACTTGTATTCCCTTCTATGTTGGAAGAGTAACAAGGAAAGAGCAAACCACGTCGTTGGAGTATTACCGTATACCGAAGATATGGAAAATACGTGATCACCCATATCGTTTAAAGTTTTATAAAATAGTTACGTTCACGGAGTTAAACGTTATCTTGTTTCGTGATACAAGAAAAAAGTATTTCAAGCTTTTATCAAACATTATAATAATAAATAAAATAAGACATAAGAATTTCATTATTTATATAATTTTTCTTCATTAGATGTTACGATGTTATTTAAATATTAACGTTAGATTTTGTATATGTTTTTCTATTAACGTAATATTTATGTTTCGCTTTTTTTCTTTTTTTTTTTTTTCTTTTTTTTCTTTTTCTAATTTCACTTGTACCAAAAATAAAATAAATGCAATTGGACGTATCAACGACTTTTAAACATTGTCTCAACTGTCTTTTTAACTCTTCTCTCTATACATAATTATATCTTTATTCTTAAAAATAATAAAATTTGTAATTCATAAGATTTATTGTACATCCGATTGAGACGTCGTTGTTAAATACAAGAAAAACTTTTTCTTGCCGTTGGTAGAAGAACATAGTCGTCAAAGTTTAAGACGCGCTTTCCTTTCTATCGACAATTGTTAGACGAGGAAAGGAGGAGAACGATTTTCAGATTCCATGGAAGCAAAAGTGTTCGGGGAGGGTAACTTCGAAAGCTGAAGCGAGCTTGAGAAGAGAAAGAGAGAAAAACGAAGAGAGGAGAAACGAGAAAGGAGAAAAGAGAAGGAAATGTGGCATGGAAATGTGAAGGTAGCACGGACCAACAGAGGAATCTCCGGCTCGACTCTCAAATAATAAATATGTATGCCGCCGCGGAGCATTAGCGAGAAGTAACTCTTCCTCTTAAGAAATGCAAAAACTTGCGGACTCGCGAACGCCCGTCTAACCGGAAAAATATTGCTGCGCTGACGGGTTCTTCTTTCTGCTTTCTCTTTTTCTTTCCCTTTTTTTTCTTTTTTCTTTTTTTTTTTTTTTTTTTTCTTTCTTTTTTCTTTCCTGCTGCTCCTTCCTCGCAGACGTCGAAAGCCTTCCAAGAACGTTTGGAGTTTAATTCTTCGAGAAGGTCTCGCGTTCGACGTAAAATTCGATGGAAAGTTTCGGAAAGGGTATTGAACTTTTCCATGAAATGCAAGTGTAGTTGTTAAGGACGTAGCGAATTCATAGACTTAATTTATACGTTCTTCTTATTTTTCGTATAAACGGTAAACTTAATGTTTGCTTTGTTTTTCTTACAAAAGCTATCCTACGAATAAAAAAACAAGAACGTGTATTCACGATTATGTGATTATAAAGTTCAATGAACTTTAGTATTGTTTCATCGATCAAACGTTTCTCTCGAAACGACAAAATAGCGATAATATGTGAGAGAGCGAAGATTTGAGTTAATGAAAAAGCATCCGCAAATATTTGTCTTTATTTGATCATATAGCCGTGATTTTTCTTGAAACAAAAGAGATATCACGAGTATACCAATTCCTCAAAATATTGAATGTTGGTAAACAAATTGTGAGCATGCGCGAACAGGTTTTGATAGCTATAGGCAAAACAGGTATATCGATGGAAGCAAATAAAAATCAACTTGCCCGATGACGTTTATATAACTTCGTGGTTCGTTTCCGCAATGAGAAAAACCTGTTCTTTTATTTATTTTGTTATTTTTCTTTTTTTCTTTTTTAGTCGTCTTCTTTAACAGAAAAATCACGAAACATATCAATTGGGATTTATTGGATTTTCAACTCGTATTCTTTCATCGATGTATCTGTTTTGTCGTGTTTATTTTTCTATATGTTTATATCAACGATATGATAAATAATTGAAAATCAGCAAGTTCTGAATCATTTAAAAAGATCGCATGACATTCTCTGGATTGTATTATTTTATGAAAAATTAATTATACAAATATACTTAGGGAAATATTTTCCGATCGAATGTGAAATGTAATTATTTATGTTACTGTTTAATTATCTTACGTTATTCATTTCTTTAAAAATTGATTAAGATTTTTCTTTATACTTCAATGACTTCGAAAGTTTGATAGGGGTACGCGAGATATTTTTATAATACTCCATTAGAGCATTCCGCAGATTAGGGACGTTAACGCTTTAAGAGTATAAGCCGTCTTAAGGAAAGTTTATATCATAACGATGGCGAAAGTAGCGGTACGATAAGAGCAACCCTGAATAACCTCACGTAAGAGTAACGATATATAAACCGTTTATGAAACGTAAAGTCTCGTTCTCTCGTGTATCCAGTTATTTAGAGAATCATTGGTAACGTTTTTGGAACTAATAGTCGTATATTTGTACGCTAAATTTTTCATAACTATTTCAATGATTTATATAGATAAAATGAAATAAAATAAATACATCAATTTATAGATATTTCTGACTAATGATCTGAAATTGTACCTCTTAATACGAAAACGTAAAAAGAAATGAAAAAAATCAAAGGTTAAAAAAAGAACATAACCTGTCGTTTCGGTAATTATCCGATTTATCGATGATTAAATTAATGATTCTGATAAGAGAAAGACAAAATGAGTTCACAAAAGTCACAAAGATCTAGATCGATTTTGTATGCGTATACGTTTAAATTTGATATTGCGTGACCTTAATTAAAACTTAGACTTTTATAGAGAAAAGTTAAAGATATATTATCGTTCACTGATCTCACGTTAGCAAGAAAGAGAAAAGAGATGGCCGATTCGTGGCTAGATGTGCAGCACGTTTGTTCGTCCGTGCTAAGAACGCGAGATTAGGAATCCGAGCTAGTTTTACGATCACTCTGAGATAAATCTTATGTTAGTGAAGGAGAACTAAGGGGAACTTCGACTTTCCTCATTTCTTCTCGATATTTTCTGTTCTTCTCTGTCTTTTCAAATGTTTGTTTTCTTACGTCTTACGGGCAACGATCCGAATTAGGTTCGCGTTAAACGTGTTCACGAACAATTCGGGTTAATGAAACGGTCCTCTCCTGTCGTAACTTTGTCCACATAGCGAAAGAAGAATAAAATAAATTTTCAAGAGTTTCTCTTGTATCTGCAAACGATCAAATTACGACATTGTTTTTGAACGAAATTCAGACAATATTGGAAAGAATATCATCAAGGTGACTCAAAAGATACCGTCTGTTTACTTTCTTTCCTTCATCTTACCAATTCATCAGATGGCTTCAAAATAATATTCTTTATATGCACAATTGAACTTACGAAAGAAGATAGCCTTAAATAAAAAAAAGAAAAAAACAAGCAAAATAATAAAAGCACACTATATACTGCCAAATTTTTAATAGAAAATCCTATGTAATTCTTGGTATTTAAAACAATATCTCGTACGTGATACCAACGCGCATACCTTTTTGCATTCTTTCAGTTTTTACTCCATCCGTATGAATAGTGCAATGAGTAGAATTTAATTTGCAGAAAGTTAGTTTGTAGTAATGCGCTACCTCTATAAACTTTTACCCAGCTGTTGAATCTTTTCTCAGAAATCTTTTCCCTCAAAATTATTAAAACTTCATTCATGAATGTAATACCTACGTCTTTTCAAATTTCATTCCTTTTTTTCTTTTTTCTTCTTTTTTTTTTTTTTATCTTGAGAACGATAACCGCTTAAATCTTCTTATCGTATTCACATTTACGTTATCGCAAATTTTAAAGAAACAAGCGCGAGGCATGAGGTAGACATATTCATGATAAGAATAGTTAAACGAACGAGAAAGAAAACCGATCGATACAACGAATTCGCACGAAGTACCTTCAGGGTGAGTAAAAAACTCAGCGAAGGGTGACTTTTGACTGTTTGGTTGCACATAGTCTATGATGCGCTTCGGCGAAGCGTTATATGAATGACGTTCCGCTTCGATTTTTGCATGAGGTATACATATTTTATATTTTTCACAATATCCCATCAAACATAATAAAATATTTACAAAGCAATAGGTCCACTTCATTGTATAAAGATGTATTAAATTCAATGTTAAACTTTTAAAACAAGTAACGAGTAAAGAGAAAAGAGAGAGAGAGAGAGAGAGAGAGAAGGAGAGAGAAAGAAATAGAGATGCTGAGGGAGAAAGTGCAAACGTCGATGGTGACGAAAAGTTTGAGAAACAGACGCAGCCTGCTTGTGAGCTGGAGGCACATAGTGCAATCTCGTGTCAGGCCGCCACATTCATAAATTGATTAGAACTTGGAGGAACCAAGACTAGCACAATCCAATTAGTCTTCTATACCAATGCTCAAGGCTATCGGGCCAGCACGGATAGAGATTACTTACGCGGAATCCGTTCGAATCGGGAATATCGGCTTGAAAGTTTTGCCTCTTTAGTAAGAAAACGGCTAGAAATCAAAGAAAGAAATAGAGAGAAAGAGAGAGAGAGAGAGAGAGAGAGAGAGAGAGAAGAAAGCGAGAGAAAATATCATTGCTAATTCATTTTGCGACTTATCGTAGAAGTTTTGTAGGCAAACAGAATATACGAGCACCATCCACTCATCCTCGTCTTTTATAAATTTTTTATTATTCTATTCGTTTGACGTTTTGAGTATATCTTCGATAGATGTAAAAATCTATTTGATTATTTTAATGATAATTATTTTATAAAAACAAAAAGAATTTACTCCAGTGATAGATCGAATACTCTTGATAGTATAATATTAAATATATATTATATACAAGAGCTTCTTTATTATAAGTTTATTCATTTCGATATCTTTTGATTTATAAAATGCGTACATATTCATATACTTATATACATGTATATCTATGCGCATAACTTCGTCGATGTGAAAGTTTTCGATAGAGATAGAGTAGTTCAGAAATGAGACAATGCTATTAGTTTAAGGAAAACTATTTAAGACGAAGTTAGAAGCGTTGAAATAGAAGAGAATCGAGGTCTCCTTCCTTAGGCCAAAGCCGAAATTGAATTGTGATATTGAATCGGAGAATACTTGTGAACGATGAAGAGGAAGAGCGAGCGTCTCGGAAGGAACTTGTAGGTGTTCTCGTTTCCTCGAGAAGTCCATCGGGAAATCTAGGATTTTCCGTTGTACGAGTGTAACCCTCGTTCTTGCCATCTCCGTCATTCTCGTTGTTATCCTTCTATAGAATCAAGGCCAGTTTGCTGACCGTGGGCTATCTCTATACTGTTCTATTTCTTGTTCCTATGTACCTATACCCGATACGCTTCGTGCTCCTTAATTACATGTTATACGAGTGTCCAGGAGATTCTGATCACCAGAGGAGAATCATGGGTTCCCTCGACGCCGATAACATGATCATAACTTGACCCAAGTATACGTTATTTCGCGACGTACTATCGTTCGTGGTTATTTCGATGCTTTTAATACACTATCACGAATATAATATGTTATTTTGCTTTCGCACAAGCTTACATATAGTGATTCTTCGCCTTTCAATTTAATAAAATTACGTTCCATTACAATGATTTTATATATCAATACGTATAGAAATTTTTATCGAATACAGATACGTTATATTATATATGAATAAAAATCTCTTCTGAAAAACATTTTATTATAACTATATAGCTTGAATGATCTCTAATAAACGTAATTTGTAAATGGGCAAATACATTCCTTTATTTATTTTTATCCCTTCAGCTTAGGCCCATTGCGTTAGAGATACTTTTCTTTATGTTTTCGATCTGTCTGTTATACGCGAGGGAAACGAATATCCGATGTACACTTGGAAGATTCTGCGAGCAGGAAACACGAAGCAGACCCATTTCACCCGTTCAATCTCGCTAAGTAACAGGATTTAACTGAGGCGGAACATAACCTTCATCTTTTACCTCGATTTGCGCTTTCTTCTTCGTATCAAACGTAAAACCCCTGTTGGTTCTTCTATTCTTTTGATCTCATTACCACCAGACTCGTTCTACATGTCCTTCAAATGCACTCGTATACACGATAACGCAATAAACACACTATATTCGACTTTTACTAATTTTTAATATAATGTTATAAGTAACATTACTATGATGTTACTTATTGTTTATTTTTATACTCAACATTACAAATTAACTTTGATTAAAGCAGAAAGGATATTATATCACGTTATATATCGTTCCCATTTTTGTTAGTTAGTTTAAATTTTAATGGAATATCCCAGGATGCATATTATTCTAAATGAAAATAATTATTTAGATATATGTACGTACAACGTTTCCTTTTTGATACATTTTTACGATGGACGGTAATACTCATAGATTTCATATTGGTAAAGAGGACACGTTAATGTATGTAAATAGAAAGACACGAACATTAACGAATACTAACGACCACGGAAAGGCATAAAACAAAGCTGAAAGCGTTTGCCATAGTTAAAGTGATATTTATAATGCAATAAAACTATGAGGCGACGTTTTGCTCGTCAGTGGATACCTGTAATATCGAATGGACGATTTTTCAAAGATCAAAGGAGGAATTAATGCGAATGAAGAACCCATTTAGCGAACGTTGTATATGCTGTTCGCGTGTGTATGAGTCACGCTTCTTCCCCCTCTTATTGGATCGCGCGTTTACCATACTGGAACGATCGTTCCGCCCAGTGAATAAAGCCGCGGTAGAGGAGACGATTAATTACGACTATCAATTAAAGGTCCGCCGCGGGACTTTCGCGAATGAACCACCAGTAGGAAGAAAAGCTCCGTGGGTAATTTCTCCCATGGGCATGCAATCAGCCTTTTGCGAACAAACTATAATCCGATCGTTTCCTTGATTACACGACGTTGAATCGTTGTGCTTCGTTTCGCGTCTTTTCGTTGAATTTACCTTTCAAATATATTTTTCTCTTTCGTTTTTTTCTTACTTTCTCTTTCTCTATTTCTTTTCCATTGCGAAATGCAGTCAGAATATACTAAAGCAATTATAAAATAAGTAGTAAGGATACGATCGAATTGGATAATTTAACTCGATAATTGTTTTAAGAATAACAACTCGATAATTGTTTTAAGTAATTGAAAAATTTTTTCAGAGTCAGCGCTAAAGAGTATTAAAAGTTAATTATTATTTTTCTTTTTTTCTTTTTCCTTTTTTCTTTTAATCTGAACGATGTGCTTTCGCTAACTTTTACTTTTTATTATATATATTTATTATGTTTTTAATAATTTATTTATTTTCTTTGGCCATTATTAAATACGTAGTGTAGTTATTTTGAACGAAATCAAAAACCGTTTGTATTTGATATTTTTAAAGTTTTACAAGAATTACGAAGGTATTTACGAGTATACGTTTTAGGATATAGCGACGTATTGAAAATCTTGCTCTTCTATGACTTTTCCCCGAGTGGTCACTTAGGTAAACCGGATTTAAACTTTCTTCTTGTGCCTGCACTAGAACTACCGGTAGGACTTTTAGATATTACAACGGAAGTCGGTATACTTGCATGGCCCCGAGCTCCAAATACCATAATGAACTTTACCGTAGTTTTAAAGACTATTACGAACTACTATCTATAGGAAGATACGCTGCTGATAAGATTTTAACTTTCTCTAGATCTTCATTCCTCCTTCTCTCTCTCCCTCTCTCTCTCTCCCTCTCTCCCTCTCTCTCTCTCTCTCTCTCTCTCTCTCTCTCTTTGTATACGTTTCTTCATTGTACAAAGTATACGAACGTGTATTGCTTTGAAATATTTTTCACGGTCTTCTATAATTAATGTCTTCGTTTATTTTCAAAAACAAGGACTTTCTGAAAATTTTGAAAAGGAGAGAATATTTATCTTTATTTTCTTCTGTCTCGTCTCCGGCAATCTTGTTTTACGGAAGCTGATTACAGAAATATTAATTACAATGTTTCCATGGAGCAACGTTAATTCAAAATTTTTTTCCAGTGAATAGAACTTCAATAAAGGAACGCGTTCATTGAGGAACGGAAACGGCGCCACTTGCTTCTCAGGGAGAAAACTTTTTTACTTTGTCTCTACCGCTCGATAGAAAGCAGAATATTAACGTCTTGCTGTTTCGCGTAATATTCCTCGGCTCCCTTCCAATCTTTTATTCCTTCTCACCCTTCCGTTGTTTCCACTTGCTCTTTTTCTCTGTTCGCTTTCATCGTCTCGTCCTTTTCTTTTTCTTCTTTGAAAGAGAGAGAGAGAGAGAGAGAGAAAGAGGAGGGGGGAGGGAAGACAGAGAAAATATCTTTTCTTCACGAACTTTCTTCGCTTCATTTAAAAGAGGCACATCCTATCGTCTTTGCTTGTCTTCGAGTTGAAATCGATGATTTCCTCTGAATTTCGCGAACCGCGGAGACGATAATGCTCTTCTTTGTTTAACGAAGTTCATCCTCTAGGATTCTTCATTTAAACTCCGTCCACGACTCTTCTATTCTTCTACTCTTCGCTATCTATACATAAAGTAATTTCTAAGAGAGTTGATTCCTTCTTGAAAGATCCTTTCTCTCACCGAAGATATTCTTTCTTTCGCGTTTAACGATACTTACGATAAATTTATATTTTAAATCTTTCATAAACGAGATAACGTTTAAATATGTAAATATATACTACTTTTTTTCTTTATTTTTCCAAATTCGTCCTCTTGGAATTCGAAGTTTCTAATGTAAAATGCTTGTAATGTCTTATCGATTATTCATACTTTTTGGAACGACAATGATTTAAATACAATATCATTGTATGCAAAGATACAAATTTATTGTCGTGTTTGAATTACGTCTATTCAACTAAATCGCTATTTTTCGACCAATTAAATGATCTTTTTCTAAATAAATAACTTACTAATTTATTACTTACTTAATACTTACTTTAAGAAATTTTACTTATTTACTTAAATACTTACCTTAAGAAAACAATATTTCACTAGTCGCTTCTGATTATAATGAGATAAGTAAGATATTCATTTATTACATTTAATTCAATAGTTAAATCTCATATTTCACTTAAAATGTTTATTCCAATTTTCTAATACCATTTATATTATTCTCACAAGATCAAAGAGATAATTTCTTAAAAGGAAGCTTCTAGAGATCATTAAATAATTATATATACGATACCTAGTTCATACTATACTCCTATTCTCTGAGGGATTCACGAAAACCACGAGAAACGAATTTTCGCTTGTTTCGATTGAACGATAAAAATCGCCTGACTTAATCCCGTAGAATGTAATGGTAGGTAGGTAGATAGGTAAGTAGGTAAGTAGATGTACGAAGAAGGAAGGAAAAGATTCGATTCGAACTCTATCTATGAATTGTGTCGGTACTTTTTTTTTTTCGTCGTAGATGAGAATGTAGAAAACCGA
This sequence comes from Vespa velutina, assembly GCF_912470025.1. Classification (NCBI taxonomy): domain Eukaryota; kingdom Metazoa; phylum Arthropoda; class Insecta; order Hymenoptera; family Vespidae; genus Vespa; species Vespa velutina. The sequence continues at coordinate 4,166,953 of NC_062195.1, forward strand.
ATCGATGAGAAGGAAAGAGAAAGGCTGGCATGCGAGAGATACAGTAGAGCGTGAGAAAAGCAAGTCGACGTACAAAATTGATCGACCCTCCAAAAATTCTCTAGGTAGTTTCATTTCGTGTTACGGAAGAATCGAGATCACGATACTCGTATCTAGGAGTAATATACACGTATATGTGTTTGTATATATATATATATATATATATATATATATATATATATATATATATATATATATATACATATGTATATGTATATGTTTATGTATATGTATATGTATATATGTATAAATGTAGTAAGAGCAAGGAGAGAAACGCATGCCAATTCTCTGCGTTGGAGAAACAGCTCTCGATTTTGGTTCCACAACGAAACGAGCTTCGTTGAGCTTTGAACATTCTGCTCGGGGCTTTATCATCCAACCGGAAATAATTCCTATGCTAATCCGTCTTTGTTCGTGTATGAAGCAACGACTGCTTCGAGGGCAAGCTACATAACTTCCCTTTGCTAATGCTTAGACGATGCAGAGACGGTTTTCAGGATGACACCGAAAAGGATGATGTTTCTTCGACGATTGATTTGATATCAGTCATCAGCATTAGGGTATTTATTTATTTTACGATTAGTTTTTCCTTTTAGAAAGAAAAACTAACCATCTTTTATATATAATATATATATATTTTTTTTTCATGAAATTATAAAATGCAATACTCAATTTTCACGAGCAAGCGAAAAGCGATTTTTCTTTAGACATTTCATTCTTTTTCTTCTTCTTTTCTTTCTCCCCTTATTCATCCATTTTTCTTGGGAAAATCATGAAATAGTTTCGATACGAAAAACGTTTTTCTTATTTACTTGGCCTTCCTTCTTTCCTCGGTTTTGCGAAGGAAGCTCATCTAGTTGAGCGCGTCGATTATAATAAGGGAAGGGAATTCGAAGAGAAGACCGAGTTTCGTTCAGGCGAGTGCCGTAAAGCGCGATAACGCTACGATGTCGAAGGAACAAAGCCATGTTTGCTTTCCCTCTACGATACTCTCTTTCTTTCTCTTTCTCTGTTTCTTAAAGGATAAGATGCCGTACAGCGTCCGTAGTCGAAGCAGTAATGATGAAGAAGTTGTGACGAGATCGAGATTTCGCTCTCTCGAATACGTGACTTGCTCATTGATCGAGATCGGAATTCGCGACTAGAATATGAGAAAGCTTCGAGTTAGCGAGTCGCAGACTTGGTATATTGGAGCTTATGCTTCGAGTCGAGAAGAAGAGATATACATATCCCGGGCGAACTTTCGAATACCAAGGAAGAAACGTTAATTTTTCAATTACGTCCATCCACAGCGACTATTTCATTTTCGTTAAATTTATCAGAAAAAAAAAGGAAACGAGTTCATTAATGTACGAGGATTCAATCCACCTACTATTAGAAAATTACATCAAGTCAGGAATAATAATAGTCGATATAATAGAGATTTTCGGTCGAACGAAGTTAGTAAAGGCCTCACCTGGGAAACCTTCGATGAACAAACGAAGCGAGGGTGCATAGTGATAGGATCGTTGGGATCACGTTTAGAACGACTCGAAAATCCTGTTGCAGTTGTGCTAACTCACTAGGAGTAACCTGCAAATTTGGATTATACTCTCGAAGACTTCCTCTCTGTTTCGAGGTCCCTTTCGTTCCATTTCTCCCTCGATATCCAGTACGACCGGTCACCGAGTTCAGAGAACCGCTACGAAGGCAGCAAGCGGGAATAATCGAATCCATAAAGTCAGCAGCGTAGCTTGCTTTATGGTTCGCCTCGACTTCCTCCCTTCCTCACCTCTGTTTTAACGTTCCTCTTCCAGAGTCGGTAGTTGAAGCACGCTTCGTGACAGCAAGACAAGGACTTTTGATGCAACAGAGAACTTGGCTTCCTTTCATAAACCTTACTACCACCTTTGCTGTTCCTACCAATCAACGACGAACTCAATATGATATTTCTACGGGTTTTTCTTTTACTCACTATTCTGATGTTTCTATCTCGCTATTCTTTCTCTTTCATTCTCTCCACAAACTTACCTTTCTTTCAAGAAAATAACTTTCTACTGTGGATATAGAGACGGTTGTTTCGTTCTATAAAACAAAAACAAAAAAAAAAAAAAAGGGAAAGGGAAAGAAAACTGCAGACGTCGAGATCGTTAATAATATTAACTGGCAGGTTTGACGTTATCTCGTAACGGAACAGCTTGCTTTTTCGGACGTTTTACAAACCCGAGATCCGAGTAAATCTCATGGATTTACTCGTCACGCATTCTTCTTTCTCCCATAGTTGAATTCAATTTATGTAAATATATCGTACTTTAAAAAACTTGAATTCTCAAACGACGTTTTTAAGAAATTAGTAATAATCTCTTAGAATTATGTATCGGTCGAACATGTAGCTCATTTGATTGTTTCGCAAATAATGTAAAAGCCATTTATAATTATTTATTCGAAAAAAAAGCTTTCAAAAAGTACTATCTGTTCATGAGACGGACCATTTTTATTTGATAGTTGAGACAGAAAATACGTCATTGCGCTTTAACCAAGGTTCGCAACCCTCTTCGATCTCGCAGCTTGCTTTACTTGTCATGAAATTTCTCACCAAGCGGAGGCTTCATTCTCGCCATTTCTTTGCACCCACACCGTCGCGTGACCGCAACCCCAACCACAGCTCTTTTCCTTTCTCTTCGACATCACCTTCATTTCCGTCTCTTTTTCTTTTTCTCTTTTTCGCTCACACGTGTGCGCGCGCACACACAAAGCCTCCACTAGAAAATACTTGGAGAGTAGAAGAGAACGTCGTGATATTAAAGACCTGCTATAAATTATAAGGCTTTGTATTTGAAATCTTTCTCTCTTTCTCTCTTTCTCTCTCTCTCTTTCTCTCTTTCGCACGCTCTTATTTAGCTTCTGGCTCTTTTCTTAACTCTTTTCTCTCACTCTGACGTCAATTCTTTTCCTTACTTTCTACGAAAAATAACGTTGACCTAGCTCGACGCCTCCGTCAGATAAGGACGTGTTTATCATTGGTCTTGCAGCGTCGAGAGCTTAAAATATTACGAGAGAAAAAGAACATATATATATATATATATATATATATATATATATATATATGCGAACGAGGACATTTTTGAACGTACGAGTTCCACAACAAAGTATGTACTCGAACGGCAATGCGCTTAAACGCAATGTTTCGTATTTCAAATCTAACTGGAAAAAGGATAAATATCTGCTTGACATTTTGGTACAAATATATCGATTTCGCGACAGGTATCGTGCGCGTACACTCCAAAGTATCGAATTCTCTTCGATTGTAGTTGCTGCGCACCAACAGGTAACCTTTCAAGATAGACATGCGGACCCATTGTGTTTTGGAGCGTCCATTATCGTACAGACAAGGTTGAAAAATATTTTCAAGAGAGAGAGAGAGAGAGAGAGAGAGAGAGAGAGAGAGATAGAGAGAGTAAATATGAGCGAATGACAATATTTTTTACATAGTTATTCGACGAGATGTCTTATGATTAAGTACGAATAATATATTTTTCGATTGCGAATAATAGGTACTTGTATCTGTTATAAATTTTACACTTCTAACTCGCTCGATAATACGTTCCGAATTATTCAAATAATAAACAATATAGTGTTTCCTTTGTTAAAATTTTTCGTTTTTAAACGAGCATTTCTATTGTACTTTTTTCCCGATTAATATCAATTTTTGTTATGATATATTACAATTAAACTAAAATTATTATATTTTCTAGTGCTCTCTACAAAATGTTTTTCATTAAAACTCATCAGAATTACTGTTTTGACGTATAATAACAATGTAAAAATGACAAAGAAAGAAGTCTTTAATTATTTATGTAATATATACATATTATTATAAGAGTCTTCCAAAGAGATTACCCCGTCGTTTTTATTAAGCCAGTTCGGTTACGAGTACCTTATTTTGTCTTATCGACCTAGCAACCTTTATCTTAGATTCTAGCGAAACAAGATGCGAAAGATTTTATGAAAAACATTATATCTTATTGAATCTATATATTTATTAATAAGGGATATTCGTGAAACGAAGCGAAGAACAATGAAGAAAAGTGGGTGTTTATTATTAAATAAGAACTATAATAATTTTATTATAATGTCGTTTGCAATCTGTAAAATTTCGATGAAGTATAAAATGAATATTATTTCAAAAGGTCGACTAATTTTATGAAATATCTCATACGATCCTTTAAGGTATGATTCAAGTTGATTGTCTTCACGTTTATATAGATTGTAGTATGCAGTTAAATAATAAGCGAAGAATAAATCTTACCTTGAATAGATAAAACCCTTCAGTATCAAGACATAATGTAACACTTCTCGTTTGCACCGATAACCTTTCGTATCTTTGGGCTTTGTACAAAGATATTTCGAGAAACTTGAGAACAATAGTAGGAAGTATGTAACAAACAGGCCGTCGAAATACGGTAAGGTGAACTCGCGGTAAATTTCTATCCACGAATCGAGCTACGCGTATCCTCTAAGGCACAAACTCATACATATATAATACATAGTATAAGTCGTAGATATTATTAGTAAGAAATAAGAACGAAGAAAAATTCAATCCGTGATTGCTAGGATCGAATCACATTTTTTTTTTGCATCAAATAAAATTCACCAAATTCCATTTGACGATTTTAAATAAAATCACTGCAATCTATAATTTACTGTATGATTAAATTTATTCCAGGTAACGCGTATCGAGTGCATATTGCATGTACTACATACATATTTAAAACATATGATATTTAAATGATCGGATGGTTTTCATTGCTCGACATTTTTGAATTACAAACAATGCTTTTTTTTTTCAAGTGTTATATTTCTGGCTTTCGATCTCGCAATTTATCAAAACAAAATCTATTCAGATTCTCTAGAATATTCGTGAGAAACATTGTGAGAGTTGTAAAAAAAAAAAAAAAAAAAAATAAGCTTAACCGATTTCGCCGCGATCCGTCAGATACGAGATACGAGATGAAACGATTTAATAAATGCAAAAGAACTTTAGGATATTCGAGTAGATGAAAGATGTCTAAATTAGTCTAAAAAAAAAAAAGAGAAAAGTGAAATTCGTTTAATTAGAGATCGGAAAGGAAATTTTATCTTGAAAATATAGTTTCTCTTGTATTTCGCAGGATGTTATCGATACTTTATACATAGTTCGATGTTATCTCATCATTTCGCAACTTTGATATTTTCTCGTTTGAGTCCTTCGCAGAGAGTTATGCGTAATAAGGCGATTAACGATAAAAGGAGAGAATTGAGTTTTAGTTTAAAATTCACAAATGAGATTAAGCGCGTATTCTCGAGGGATATGCATTCGAGATTATAGCGGATATGTAATGCAAAAGAGCAAATATATATATGATGTTTCAGAATTTTCCGGTCAAAATTCGCAAGTATCCTTTATGAATAAAAATAAGAAACAACATTTGTATCAACATAGTTCGTTTAAAGTTTTATTTAAAAAGTATAACAATTCCATTTATCATTGATAAAATTTACGGAGATCCAACAAAAGACTGCGAGGAGACGGAGTCTTTCATATTTAATTAGAAAAGATAGAGATTAAACAAAACAATAACAATCGAACATTCAATTAAATTACATACTTTTTGACTACACGTAATACTTGATAACTCTTTCGAATTTGCTTTTTCTACAAATCGTTCTACATTCTTGGCAATTATAATAGAGTTCCAAGTATCGGTTGTTTTTCATTTTTATTGGTAATTGTAAAAAATTGAAAGGATATTTAAAGAAATTAAAACTATATCTTAATTTGCATCTATATTCTAATGTGATTTTTACAGTGAGAATTATTATTTTTTTTTTTTTTTTATCTATCAAAAGTAATTTGAACAAATGATTTTTGTCAGATAGAATTTTGAAGATTATTTAAACGGCGAATTTCTACGAAGAGGTCCCATATAATTACACACATTCTATAGAATCTCGTTAATGGGAAGAGGAATGGAAACCGAACGAAGCGGAAGGTTGCTCGTTATGACCGCTTAAAGAGTGCACAATCCACTCACGCGAGACTCATTAATGATTGAGGAGGTACTAGAACGAAGTAATTCATTTTCCTCCCGCTGTGATAGGACGAGCGGGTCCTTTTATCCGTCGAGTGAAATTTAGTGTGTATTCCGAAGGGAGGGTGCTTCGAACCCTCTTCTTGAAGTATCTATGATAATGCCAAGAGCGAGATGGGATCTTGTATTAGTTTAGCATAAAGTAATTCTCCCTATCCCGTGTAACTATGCTACGTATGCGAAGTACGTGCAATATTTAGAATCTAAACTCGATAACAATTCAATGTTATTTTATTATTAATATCTTTTTGCAGTTGCGTATAACTTTAAACGATTAAGCTTCAAGAAAAATCCTAGTATATGCCGTGGACTGTGAGCAAAGAACGAAGAGGATGAAAGGAAATATAGCTTCGCGATATTTCATCTTTCATAATCGAGCCATTCTTTCGTTAAACCAAACGGCTTCGTGAAGATTCACCAAACACAATACAATAAACGAGAACGGTCGACACGTACCATCTTCAAGAGCAGAGGAAGGGATTGAACGAAAGGGGTAGGTATAGGGGTAGTATTTCTAGGTATAATCGTGAATGACTGGAAGCGTTCAAATTTCGATAAATGTGATTTTCAACTGCGATTGTGCGGTATAATAGCGGTCCCTCTCTTTCCTCCTTTCCTCAATGATCAATAGTACGATCTGCAGCAACGATCGTTCGATAACGATATCTGATCGGTAAATGTTGAGGCAATGCTCGCCGTAATAATAGATTAACTTCGAATACAGTGAATCGATATAGATATCGATTTTGAATGGTCTCAAACGATTGGTAGGTCTACGTTAAAGGATTGCAAACACTTGAGCGTATCGATAGAACAACCATCAACATTCATTTTCACGTGATTTAATCTTTTGAAAATTCTTCAATCGGTGGTATATTCAGAAAGATCAAGATATTAAAGTTTTAATAGAGGTATAGTTTTAGTAGAAAAAAATGTACGTTGTCATTAATAATAGTTTTTCATATAATAAAAGTGAGAATTGCATGATACAAAGATCTACTAATTACTATTTTCTCTATATTTCAAAAGTTCTTTATAACTAGAACTTCTTTAGGTATATATTATTATACGAATCGTGGTTTCTAGATGATTTGAAAGATTACAAAATTAAAGGAGATTTGCTATTCACAAAGAGTATGAGTTCGTTAGAAAATCACATAGAACATTTGGTCGGCGTAATTGGAGAAATATTTTTGTAAAAAGATTCAAATTATTTTAATATAAAAATATTACATCTATATGTGTACATTTTAATTATTTATAATATAAAAAATCTTATATTTATATTAAATAAATATAAATAAACATATTATAAAATCTAGTTTATACAATAATTAGCATTAGATGAAGCTAATTTAAACGAATAAGAATAGTATCACTCATTTGCCAGAAACGATCAATGTTCTTAGTTAAGAATTCCAAAGGGATTGGCCGCATTTCTAAAAAATGCGCATTGTCCCATAAGAGATTAAAGGAAAGAAGATTTTTCTTCCACGGTGCTTCGCTCAATTTTGCTTTAACTTTTCTCATCGGAATGAACAACTTTCAAGCTTCTTCGAAATGTTCCTCTCGCAAATTTTCTTCTCAATTTTATGCAACGCGTTTGAAAGTGAATAGAATAGATGTTATTTTAAGAGAAATTTATATTACTCACTGGTATCCGACTCGTTGGGATAATTAAAAAATGTTTATTTCAATAAAATTTCTATAACTAGAGTTGCGCTTTTTTTCTTATTCAGAAGAAAAATTCGTAAAAGCAAGCGTAAAAGTTAAACGAGCGTACGTTTTACCACTTTATTGCGAAATACTTTTTATACTGATGCTTGGTCTAAAATCTAAGTAATGAGATCGCTTATATTTTTTAAGAGCATACTAACCTTACCTTTCATTATAGCTATATACCTTTCATTATATATATATATATATATATATATATATATATATATATATATATATATATATATATATAATATATATATAATAAAATCATCTTCGGAATCTGAACTTTGCAAATAGAAGGTATTTAGAGAAATGACAAAGCACAACAAAAGGCGACGTTCGTTCATCTGATTTCTAACTATTAGAAATGCATCGGTATTCGTAAATGCAACTGCCGTTCGGAGCAAACGAAAGACCATGCCAAAGTAATGTACGTTTCCTCACTCGGTATCTTTACTTAACCGCGTCTAATCCACTCCAGATTAACCAAACTACCGGGCTGAAATCTATTTGGTCTATTTTCTTGGATTAATTGAAAATGCATTAGGAGTAACGATGAAGTCGTGATCTGGCCACTGTTAATGTAGATCTAACGATATAATAAGAGACGTTTGTCGGACGACTGTCATTTAACAAGTCCTTCCCAGGCAACGTGACTCGCATATTTCTTTTTATTTTTTTTCTTCGCAGGAGCTGGAAACATTCACGTATTTGACCACACCTTTCCTTATATAATTCTGTCCCCATACATTTTACAACATCACCTTAGCAACTTGGGACAACAGCCTCTCTAGTTACCCACGCCTCTAATCTGTTCCCCGGCCAGCTTGAGACACCATTTCTCTATTTTGCTCCACCCACTATTAGTTTAGCTGTATTAATTTCCGACTTAGCCATTCCCCTGCGCATTTTGCCCCGGCTGCTGCGCAATTAGTCCCAGAGCAGATAGAACCTGCGCAGATAGGCCCTGCACAGTTACTCCTCCTTCCTGCGCAGCTAACCCCTGCGCAGACAGGCCCTGCACAGTTACTCCTCCCACCTGCGCAGTTAGCCGCGGCGTAGACAAAGCTCGGCCCATATAGGTTAGCCCTGCCCCCTGGAATGTTTAACCCCGCCCCCTAGGTAGTAGGCCACGCCCCCCTAGGCAGTAGGCCACGCCCTCAAGGTAGATAGCCACGCCCCCTAAGTAGATAGCCACGCCCTCTAGGCAGTTGGCCCCGCCCCCATAGGTAGTAGGCCACGCCCCTAGGTAGATAGCCACGCCCTCTAGGTAGTAGGCCACGCCCCCTAGGTAGATAGCCACGCCCTCTAGGCAGTTGGCCCCGCCCCCTAGGTAGATAGCCACGCCCTCTAGGCAGTTGGCCCCGCCCCCTAGATAGTAGGCCACGCCCTCTAGGTAGAAGGCCACGCCTCCTAGGAAGTAGGCCACACCTCCTAGGTAGATAGCCCCTCCCCATAGGTAGTTTGACTCCGCCCCCTAGGTAATTTGGCCCGCCTCTTAGGTAGTTAGTTACGCCCACTAGGTAGTTTAGCCTTTCACCTTCTTGGTTATCCCCGCCCTCTGTGTTGTTAACCTTTCCCCCCTCTATGCTTGTTTCGTCCCGGTATTTAGTTGCTCCCGTACCCATTACTTGCTTTTCATTTGCTTCAATTGGAGGCTAGATGTGTGCTGCGAGCAATGAACAAGGAAAGCATTCGTCATCTCTAATATTCGATAATCTATTATATAAGAACGATACTATTTGATTTACATTTCAACAAAACGAATTATCCCACATTTTACAATATATACGTAAACATTTGTCACCGTTTATTCGCGTTCACGATTTCATCTGGCCTTATTTTTCTAGCTAGAATCTTTTAGAAAATTTATATCGACATCTTGTTACATTCTGTTACAAACATTGCTTGTACAACCTCAGACGAGTTATATTCAAAACAAGAATGTTTGAGCTCAAAGCGGAGAACTACTGACTTCGCCTTCGAAGCACGGTATGGCAAGCCACTGTAGATGGACACGCCTGCGAGTGAGATGTAATTAAACATGTAGCCGGTGCTTAATTTAATCGAAGCAGCCTTCCTCGACAAATGCCTCTTCCATGATCCGCTCGACTGGCTACAATTTTGCGGTCAGCGCCTCGGTTGTTTCGTCTCGTCTTTGCATCTATTTCAAAGAAAGTCTAAGCTTTTAATTAAAGAATTAAAAGAGATCGCGACTTGGTCCAAGAAGAAGAAGAAGAAGAAGAAGAAGCATGCGAGAAGTCCAAAAAGGAAAGAAAAAAGAAATTCGTTTATGGTATCTCGCCGAGAAATCGATTTCGTCGACCCGCGGGAACAATTTTATTTCAAGCCTTATAGAAAGACGAGTCGTACTGCCATTTATTGTTAAACGACGATACTTTCGATTCTAGTTTTATTTCCCTCCGGTTGGAGTTTCGTCGAAACTACGAACCCTCTCCAACCAAAATTTTCTCTTTGCTTTACTATAAAAAAATATATTATCAATGAAAATCCTTTTTTTCTAAGGCAGATAAATTTTATTCGTTCTTATATTTTTCGTCGATCGACGAAAAAATTTTTAGTCTACTTCAATGAAAATTTGTATTGATTATGTCGGTGACATAGAACGTATTCGTGTTATATTTTGTTTTGGAAAAAGGATGATTCGAAAGTTACATAGTAAATGGAGAAAGGTGGTTAACGTCGCGCTCATCGTTCGTAGTCGCTAAAAAATACGACAACATCCACTCCGCTTTTTTGCGTGTTATGAAGCACCAAAGAGATATATGTCGAGGATGAAGAGGGAAGAGAAAAGGGGAAACGAGTCATGATCGTTGGTGGATTAAGAGGGAAATTTTCTAGAGTAAGGAAGGAAGGAAGGAAGGAAGGAAGAAAGGAACGGAAGAGTTCGAGGCGCGCCTTCGTTTGCCATTTATCAAAAGTACCGTTCAGTCTCTTTCTCTCTCTTTCTCTCTTGTCGTATCTGCCGTCCGTGCGAAAAAGTTTTCTCAGTCCTTCCGGGACGGCCTCCATCGTTTTCTTCGAGGACGAATACCGTGAAAGAAACGGATTACAAGGATAGGGCAAAGTCTTGAATCTCTCTTTCTCTCTTTCTCTCTTTCTCTCTTTCTCTCTTTTCTCCTTTCTCCATCTACTATGAAGGCATCCCTTTTTCTTTCTTTCAGCCTCCACCTGTCGCCCAGACCGGCGCCCTCACCACGGGTACGACCACCACTTTCGACGTTCTTGTAGTCGTCTTAAAGTTTCTGTGACTGTCGCTCGAAAAGTGCCGGATAAGAAGAAAAGCTTTGGAATTATGGTAATCCCATAGCTTGTCAAAGAGAACCGGAGACGAGCGCGAAGGATTCAAACGTCGCACGGTCTTGTACTTAAGTTTCTAGTCGGAGTCTGCTTTCCCGATACTTTTTCAAATTATTCCGGTTACATCAAAGTTCTATTCGTTCGGGTAGAGTTTTAAAGAGAACGCCGGTAAAAAAAAAAAGAAAAAAAAAAATAAAAAGGGAACAGTAGCCACTTCGCTACCGATCAGCCTGCTAACGGCGAACGCGACTTTTATAAAATATTCTTAACTTTATATCCATGTCTTATTCAAAACTATTCGACGATCGTCTAGAGACCTTTGAAGAAGAGATAAACAGATAAAGCCAAGGGAACCGTGGTTGGTTAAATTCGTGCGAGAAAAAGAGACGACGGTACTGTTCTGTAGTGGGACGAAATCGATGCAAGCTCATTCGCGGCGCACTGGAAACCGACCAAACTAGGTACTCTCCTTGCTGAACTTTCGAGCCAGCTAGCTACCTGTACTCTGACTTCGCTCCTCATCCTCCTCGACCGTTCACGGTTCTTGCGCTTAGAGCCGCTCTCACTCTTCCAACTTAACTCGTACTCTCGGCCGGTATAATTAATAAATGGAAATGGCCGGCTTTGGAGTAGAAAGCGGTACATGATAACTGCTTACATAACCCCTTGTCCCTCTCATTTCCCATCATCCATGCTCCACCAAGTGATAGCCTTCAAAAGGATCGTCGGATCACTAGGCGCTCGACAAACATTGACGAACCCGCTACTTTTGTCCAGCGGGAAAAGTGAAAAAAAAAAGAAAAATTAAAGAGAGAGACAGCGATATACGAAATAGGAACGAAGAAAATGAGAAAAGCGTTTTGGCAGACTTCCCAAGTATCACGAGTACGCGGCATTGCGATCTTTTTGTCATCTTGGTTTAGATATTCTTTTTATGGGAATCGAACAAACCGTACTTTTATTCTTTGTTATTTTTTTTCTTTCCTCGAACGAAGAATCCGTCGCTCTCTTCAAACTATAGATATTTTAACGTTCAAATTTAGATGTTCTTTCTCGTGGAAGAAGAGCTAAATGAAGCGATTCGTACGTGATGACGTTGAACATTTTAAATTAGAAAAAAACTTACCAATGCTTAAAGCATCTTTCAAACGTGAATCGAATTATGGACCATGCTCTTAAGAAAAATATTTAATCGAAATATTTATGCCGAATGTAACATTAAGAAATATAAAAATAATATAAAGATTATTGCATAAATTATAATTTATCGTATCTGTAATATGTACTTGATAAGAGAGAGAATAAATTATACAAATAACGAAAATTTCGAAAGAAGAAATTAATAATCTTGTGAAACGTCAAATGGTATTTTTATTAAAGATAATTATTAAACTGAAAATCCAATGAAACATTTCATCGAAGAAACCCGAAGAAAATACCTTACACTTTCCAAGATGCATAAGGTACATCTGTGCAAGCTTTCCCGAGAATACCCGAGAAACAGAATCTATATCTATCCACAGTGGAACATGATTTGCATTCTCGGGCGTAGTGCGATCGAAGAAAACTCAACATCGCTGACTCATTTTTTTCGTAACTTTTATTTCTTCTTCTGGTTTTCCTTCTTCTTCGCAACTCTCGTTCTTGTTTGTAACTTGCCAAGTGAAGACGGCCAAGAAAAAATGGAAGGTGCTGACATAGCGGGTAAACGCGTTCTTCAAAATGCGTGTCGACATAGTGAGACTACGCAAAAGAGTGAATACGTTGGAAGTAACGTGACGTTACAAACTACATCTTGACGAAGAATGATTCGTGCGCGTTTAACATTTCCATGATGAGAAGAAATTCGTTCGTTCGTAAACTCATAAATACTCTCTTACTCACTAGAACAAGGAGCATAGAAGTATTGTGAAAGGAAAATTTAGTTTCTCATAATTTCTTATAGAACAATGCACAGTTTAGAGAAACACTGCATAGCGAAACACAGCCACTACCTTTCGTTCCAAGAATCTGTTTATTAGTGAGAGGTATGGACAACAAACAAGCGCAATAGGAAAACTATTTTCATTAGATGATTATTGCATCGATATATAAGTTCGTATAGGTTACATCCCTGTCATATGTTAATTGGCAATCAAATGAATGTATGACAGACATTATTGTATGTAGTGAAAAAACACATTTGTCAAAAAGAATTGATTTTGGAAATACATCGAAATATGCAGCCATTCGCCCGGTAATACTTGCATTATATAATCTAGATTTAGATGTTGATATATATCGCAAGTAATACCGACCCAGGTCTCACCACGTGGAGGTTGCTGCATCTGGAGACCCACTTGATATCATTAAAATGTCCATTAAAAAATGCACGATTTAAAGATTATTCTACTTCTATATTATTCTTCTAAATCATTAAAAAAATTAATAAAGATCTTGTTCATTAAAATCGACCAAGAATTCTACCTGGATTCATTGCTGATGTAAACCATTACAAATCCTGAGATGATAAAAAGCCTTACCTTTTGGTTCGGGTAAACAATTGCGAAAATAAACCCGACATACTAAGTACTTAAGTAGATATTTGTTTGGTGGAAAAAAAAGAGTAAATAGCCTGCCGTGTCCGTCTATCATGACGTTTAAAGTTCTTGCTATTTCGACTGTTGACGTTCTTGTAAAAATTGTCGTTGAAGCAAAATGCTATTTGCTTCTGTTGAAAATATTTCAAGGAATATAGATTTATTTTCTTTCTATTTTTCTCGTGCCTTATTTTCTTTTCTATTCCTTATGGCCAAGTATTCCAAACATTACGTAGCGATTACGCGATAGAAAAGCAGTGAGCAATATATAAAGACGTCGTCTTTTCGTCAACGTGAGAATGAGCAGAAAAAGAAGAAGAAGAAGAAAGAAATTGGAGTTGAAGAAAATAGAAGAAAATGAAGAAAGATAAAGGAGAGAAAAGAAGAAGAAGAAGTGTAAAATCTCTCGTTACTCCGGCTCCAATAAACGGTTCTCGAATGGATGTCTCGTTACGAGAGAAAAGTCGTTACGATTTGGTCGCTAAGGAGAGTAATTGCAACTGCGATTGTGCCATGAACATTATTTATATCTTTACTATAAATTCGTGTAACATGGTATGTATTTTTGAAGAAGATACGTCGTAACGATACTAAAACACAGTGGTAACATTCTTTTTCACTTTACCAGAACGCAAAAAACTAGTTTTAGGATTCTTCGATAATTGGAAATCTTAAATTTAATACGTTAAGTGCCGAGCCAATCTTGTACAAATCAATCTTCATCAAATCTTCATCTAATATATAATCTTTTTATAACTTTACATAAAATTACAGTAAAATTAATTGTCATAATTTTTACATTGAATCCTACTTGAAAGTATAGTTTCAAACAAGAATAGTCGTACAAAGTAATGTCTTCATAATTGGTTGTCAGCCATCTGTGGTCCTCATGGCAAGGCAATTCGATTACTTTTATTTTATTTGTTTTTTTTTTGTTTACAGAAACACGAAAAATGTAGAAATGCTTTACAACTTAATGAATGTTTAATTAATATGAGAGTTTTATGTAAAATTTTGCGATTTTATACAGAGTACGGACGTTTTTTGATGCGGAAAGCAACAAATTTGTTACCATAACAAAATTGTCGCTTTACTGTTTCCTCATGCGTGATAGTATCAAGAATTCAAGAGCAGGACGACGGCTGATATATGACGTGGGTTCTTACAATTTTGTAAGTGGTAATATAAACTCGTGGGAGTGTGCCATCGATAAAATTGGACAGGTTCATAATAGAAATGGAGTTATGGGAGCATCTTGTCGCAAAATACAAAGCATACGTTATTTTAAGGGAAGGACGTATAAACATGTATGTATTTCGTTATTTCACACAATATAGAATCCATTTTCGAGAGCAACATTATTTTTTGATTTCTTAATAACTAAACAGCTTTTATATGTACTGTAGAATTTAGATTTTGTATGATATATCCAATTAGTATATAATTTTCTCAATAAAAATTTTAATAAATTTTTCTCATAATTGCATATCAAGTATAATATTAAAATCGTATAAGATTATTACAGAAATCATGTAAAAACATATAAAGTGAAACAATTCATACAGAACTATTAAATAGCAATGATATAAAATGAAAACATCTATTTTACGCGATTAATTATACGTCAAACCAATATTTTCATAATTATTATATTTGTATTAAAAGTCGTATCGTTCAAAACTTGGTTTCAAATATGCAGATAAATTCAAATTGTAAGACTTGAATTTATATGCTAACAATTTATATGCCGCTCAATTGTTATTCGATTTTGAAAGATTGATCGTATAGTTTTATATAAACCATTTTCTTCCACCTATATACAGATATGTCATCGTACGAATCATGTCTTATCGAGTCATCCAAGCGAATGCGTTAGATATGCGTTTTCTGTGTCACGTAGGATCCTCTCTACGATTCTATAAATTGCGGTGTACGAGCATGAAATCACGTCGGGAGATCGAGATTTATTCGTCGAAACTCGATAATGGAGCGGAATTACGAGCACAGGATAACTGTCATCTCAATTACTATGTACACCTAGACAGTATAAACGGATTAAAGCTCATTGTTTGATATAATATCCTTCGCGTTTATATGTTCTGTCGTTTTCTCGACGAACTCGTTGTCGAATAATTTATTACAAAACTCTTGTTTCGTAATTACACTCCATATAATTATAATTTCGTTCCTTAATAAAGTTAAACAAATACTAATTGAATACGCAACAAACTCGTACGCAAATCCATTTTATCGTAGCATAGGGGATATGTTTTTTGAATTACTTTCAAAGTTATTCTATGGAAATGAGTAATAGAAAAGAACTGAGATTAAAATAGACCTGTGTTATATAGCTATAACATTGTATAACGTCATATAGTTTTGTACGGTGCTCTATAGATTTGTATAGCATTATATTAAATTATAAATGGAATTGTGAATTATACTTTATGAAATATATTTTTGAAATAAGTTCACGTATTCAATATGTCCTAAATTTCGCAAATTAATGTATAAAATCTTCGATCATGATGAATATTATTTTCTCTTTTATCATCAATATTTTTTGTTATAATATTGAAATAAAATCAATTCGATTATAGAGATGTTATTTTTAACGATGTCCTAACATAATTGCCTTAGTCGAATTCTATTAATTCGCGCTTCGAACAAAGCTTAACTTTCTAATCAAATTTGTCAAACGCCAGATGGTTGGCGTATCGTGCCTACTATCGAATCGCTCCCTTAGTAATTTCGTCTAAGCGAAAATACAGTAGCGAGAATAATTGCGATTTTCCTATTTCTCACTTTCGTGTACGCAAATGCGTTAATCTTATCGTCGTACAATCTCTCCTTACATCTATTTCGAACATAGAAAGCTTCGTTAATTAGAAATGTTATATATTTGAGCATAGAAACGATATTTCAATAGGCAAATACGATTCTCTTAAATAGCTCGAATGAAAAGAGTTTTATTTGAAAAGCGGTACTAAGAAAGTACTATTCATCGGCTTCGTTGGTCCGGAATTATTAAACATTTAACGTATTCGTATCGTATACTTAACTTCAGCTTACATTAATAGCTACTTGACATTTTATTCGAATACAAACATTATACAAATATCTAGGCGTCTAAGGAGTTAGTTCATTATATCCATGGAACAGATTCGTTTAAAATGAATCAAATTTATTCAAAATGTAAAAATAGAGAAAGAGAGAGAGAGAGAGAGAGAGAGAGAGAGAGAGAGAGAGTGACAGGGAAAAGGAAAAGAAAACAGCGTGAGGTAAACTTGAAAGTGAGCAAGTTTTAGGAAGGATGCATTTTCCGCGCACTATCTCGGATATTCTAGCCTCAGTTAGGGAGGAGGAGAAAAAAAAAGAAAAAGGAAGACGTCATTGAGCTCGTACGCGAGAAGTCTCTCGATAAGGGCAGTCTGCCAAAGGCGATATCGATCTTCGAACGATCGCTCTCGTCGGGGAGGGTAGTAACGACGAATAGATTAGTGCCGAATTCCGGCGTGCAGCAATTTGTCAAGCCGCAGGACATTTTATCGCGTATGCACGCGCACACAAACGAGACAGAGTTGAACAGAGTCGTTTCGTATATATATGCGTCTATATATATATATATATATATATATATACATCTCGGCATACGATACGTACAACGCGTACGACCTTAGAAACGCTCGTTCTGCGAAAGGCCAAATGCTCGAGTCTATCTACCATGCTTTGCTGTTATTGAATTTGAAATTTATGACTTTAATAGAGACTAACTTTAGGCGATCATAATTCAGAGCACGTTGCGTGTCCAGCAGGCGTAACTGGCAGAAATCCTCCTTTTCCACTCTTCTACTGCGTCCACCTTATTCATCCCTATCTTACGTTTTCTACTTCTTCTTATTTCCATTCTTTTTCCTCTTTGATCTCATACCAACCTCGAGCAGTCAAGTCTATGGGAAGTGAATTCCCACTGAGTATAAAAAAATATTCGATGATTTAATACTTTTCAGCCTTCATGAAACGAAAAGAAAAAATATATTGTCAAAAATTGCTACGTACGACTACTTTGCAAATATATAACTAACCGTGTATACGTCGAACGTTTGAGACATCGAATTTTATTGAGAGCAACGCACAAATCCGTTCTCTCTTAGCATCAAACAGCGTAAAGACCAGATACAAGCGAGGTAGGAAGATGAGAGGAAAAAAAGGGGCGTTGAAAAAAAGAAAAAAAAGAAAATAACGGATAGATTCGAGTGTACGGCTCTTCTAACGATTTCCCGTCAATCTTTTTCCCGTGAGCGTAAAATCGAACTCGCGCCATCATTCCGCGTCAAAAGCGTAACGTAAAATCGGAGAATGCACTAGATAACGCGAGCCAATGGTAGAAAAAAAAATGTCCCGTGAAGCTATACCTATGATGAGTAATATACTCCTAAAACTTGGAAGAGTTGGCATCGTATTTTTAAAGAGTGAATCGTCATTCATTTCTTTTCTCTCTCTCTCTCTCTCCCTCTCTCTCTCTCTCTCTCTCTCTCTATCCCCGTCCAAAAAAAGCTTTCGTTCAGGTCATTGTTGACATCGTCGTCGTCGTTGTGATATTAGCAGCCGTTCTAGCCGACAGTGGCACGCTTGTGGCGAAACAACGGCGCAGCGAAATTCGATTATCATCTCTGGTATAATTTCGGGTACGCGCTGGTTACGTTCATTACTTCCGTCCTTGTGCCATCGTTCCAGTCGACGCGACGTGGCAATTTTGACGGGTTCGCCATAGTCCTGTTGACTGTAACCACTCGGCAACCGTCCAACCGAGGCTGTGTTCCATCAGACGAGTTAGATTGACGGATAATAGAATCGATATATCGATTCGAATATCAAGTAATAAGAAAACATGAGATACAAAAAGGAAATATTATGCGATGGAAAATACTTGAATTATCTGCAAAATATAATATATTTGTGGAGAAAGAAATAATAACAGGGATTAGTGATAAACGAACGATTTAGATGTTTTATCGATCATTCTTTGTGGAAGGCATAGGAAATAGAAAGAAAGAGCGAAAAAGAAAAATAAATTGAAGCGACAAATAGGAACGAAACGACATCGAAATGAGAGTCCATCGTCGGGTGAATCGATTCGATTAGTTTTTCGATTTCGATCGATTTCCGTTGTTATTATCGTTCTTTCCTCTATGCATCTTTCCACCTACATTTTTACTCTCTACCTTTTCGTATAATCTACTAGTCTATCGAACTCGAGAAATCAGACTCAATTGGTACTACAAGATCGAGACTCGACTCAATTGACTTTTTTAGTTTTCTACTTCGTCGCTAAGATTTTGCGATTCGTTTTAGGTTAAAAGTTTCTTTCCTGTTTCCCGTCGTGGTACAAATTGTCGAAGGTTTGCCGTCATTCGATTCCTTAATAACGCACATCCAGAAAATAAGAAAGAATAAAAAGATTAAGAGAAAATTTTGTTCGTGACGCGACATAAAGTCGATTTACGCGAGAGGAGCCGTGAGTTCGTGCGAGTACGATCGAATAAATTTATCGGGCGGATTCGTGTCGCATGAAATTTCGAATACGACGCTATCCGGCCGATTGGATTTTCACGCAACGCGTCGGGTTAATGGCGTTACTCGGTCGTCCGCCTCGGTCGTTTTATCACGCGTGCTGAACGCGCGCATTCGCCTGGGTTACCTTTTCCATGCCCCTCTCGCCGTTTTTCTTTACCGTCTCGCGAACAAAAAACGAAAAAATAAATATATAGGAGAGACCTATCGTTGGTGCGCGCTCCATCGTCAAGCGGGAGAGTATTGATTTGAATTTTTCGAGTCGGACATATATCTAACTATCTATCTATGTTAGATACATGGTCACATTGTATACGTATACACGCATGTATGTTCGCGAGGAACAAAGGGAGGAAGAAGAAGATTATTTACATATCGATACGTACGATGAATAGTATAGACACCAATACTCTTGCTATATAGCATTTCTAATATGTTTCCATTAAATGATGAATTAAATTTAAATGATGAAGAAAATATTCGTCTCGTCCTATTTTCTTTTTCTTACACTCTTGTTTATATCTTTTTAATCATTTGTACAGCATAAATTAATCGTCCCATATAAATTTCTGCAGACGATAATAATGGACGCTGAACGACGATAGAACATTAATCTTAGTTTCTACTCGTGAGGAAACAAGGAGAAAAAAGACGAGCGAGAAATTGAACGGATCAAGAGAAATGAATGAAACAGAAATTTATTAGAGATAGAGAATGATAACGAGGTCACGTAATTATATAACTTCATCGTTTTTTCTTTAATAAGCGGCAAAGATCCTGACGGATGTCGATGAAGGATAAACGCTAGGAAATACTAGCGAGAGAAAGGGCAGCGTTATTACGTTGCGCTATGCCTGAATTACATCTACTAATTAATTTACGAAGGTAAGCCTGCTCGAGCATGGAGCAGTCGTTACTGCTGGACGATGGATCAGAACCATGCGGATATTGTGTCAACATCTGCGGTCGATGTTCCAACCTTGTATCAAGTCTGCATTTTATATAACAGGATGCGGTAAAACGAACGAGAAACAGAAATTTCGTATTTATTGTCTTTTTAACGATTCAGAGCAAAGGACAGATCTTCGTACTGTATAAATAATTAAATTAATAAATAAATTGAATTCTTTCGACGTTTATACAAATTTATTCGAAATTATGTACTTCAATTTTTAAATAAATATTATCAAATCAAATATTTTTCTTACATACGCTTAATAAATAATATGAATAAATATATCGTTTGTACATTAAAGTGTGAACGAAATGCTTCAAAAATCTTGCACGTTTTTAATGGTTTATACTCATCATTCTAGTAAAAAGTTCGTAATTTGTTTTCATTAATATGATTGAACTGGTAGGAAACGTGAGAAACGTCAAATATTTTAAAAGTCGTAAATCACTTTATACCAGTTAATATAGAAGTTTGTTTTGTTTTAAAAATGCAAATGTAGAATGAATAGCATATTACTTTCGAAGTGCTAAAATTCTTGAAATTCGAGGTGATGCATTTTCATATAAACAACGATACTTAATAGATCCAAATATTCAAAAAGAGATTAGAAAAAAATTTGGCATAAAGTAATTTACAAACTGCAAAATATGTGATTACGGAAATACTTTTAAATTAACAATTGGATAAAATTTTCTACGTCATAAGATATTTCTCTGATACAAGCAAAAAATATAGGCTAATTAGCCATTGTATTCTTACTATTCCTATTGGTGCTCTCATTTATACATTTAACGAGTCCAGAAATAATCTATGTAGCAAGATACTCGTATTTGTACAATGTAATCCTAATTAACTCTTAAAACAAAACAGCTATTATAAAATGACGTTCAGATTACAGAAAGATCTTTTTCAAGTAAAAGGTAAAGCTTATTTATACATTTCAAAGGCTATGTTTTTACTTCGGATTTTTGCTCATGAACATTCACATACTACATTTACATTTTACACTCACTAAATTTACATTTACATTTCATACGTTACGATGTTCCCAAAGAAAATAATTTTTCATTCAGTTTTCCGCGCGTAAAGTTATAACGGCGCCTTTTTTTGGAGGAACAATCGATTTATTCGAAAACGTAATGAACTTGGCTGATCGATACTAGTCACATTTGCTTTCTAAAAACCACTGCGGCAACTTTTCTTCTGAAAAAGTATCATAGACTCGAATAAATGATAAATATTAATGCTTATATCGACGCGATATGATTAATAGATGTTATACCCGTTTGAGTTCGTTCGTAGATTTCTTAAGTTTGACTTTGGGTTCTATTAAAATTTAAACTCAAGCAACATTTCGAATAGATCTTGTAAAAGTTACTGTTTTAAAGCAAACTAAAAATGAGATCGTGCACTGATACATTTCTTTCATTTGATCAATAAAACATAACCTTATTGTATACGCTGTGTTTTGAAGATATTAAAGTCCATTTATATATAATTGTGTCGTGGCCAGTCCGTGTCCGAGTGTTTATATATAACCGTAGACTGTCCATGGATGTGTGTCGATCAGTCAAACGTTATAGCATCATGAACGTATAAGATACGTTCCGACACGTTCCGACACGTTTATACAAGTACGTGCTGTGCCCGTCCTTCTAGCTAAATCGGGAAACAAGGAAAATATTGGTGACTAACAAGCGTAACCGGAGGACGTCCGGGTCATGGCCGATGACAAACACAGTACGGATGATGTATAAACTGTTACGTATAAAATTATAGTAAACAATTCGAATCCATTGCACGATCGAGACATTGGAACGATCACTGTACGGTTATAAATAAATGGACCTTTAAAATTATCATTTGATATAGAAATTCACAATCAGGATATAATCAGTTCTCTCTACTTTCTCTTCTCAGTGAAAAGATATGTTTACACTTATCGATGATCTTTCGAAACGTTTAAGCATATTAATTATTATTATATATGTAAAATAGCCAATGTTGATATGTAACAATAACGCTAATACGTTGGTCAGTACTGTTTGATTCCGCCCACGTCGTTATCGACAGCTGACGCATTTAAAATATAGAACTATATGTATCGCTTGCATTATCCCATTAAAGCAATCTGTTCGATAGACCTACACACATGTACGGACTGAAAGTATAACAGAGATAAACGCAATTATTCTACAAAATATTCGACACGACCGGGACAAGTTGGTTTCGTCGGTCGTTCGCTTGTCAACCAATGATCTCGTTATTGAATCACGGTTATCTCTAATGACTATTGAAATTGGTTGCAATTCGAATTTTGGTATATAGTTTTTTTTTAAGCAATTTGATCATACTATCAAAGAGAAGTATTGAAACGCACGTACGTTCGATTGAAACATAAACTTTGGAAAATAAATACTCAACTAGAATTTCCCAAAAAAGAAAATAAAATTTGTCTCGCTAAACAGAAAAAAAATGGATGTCACATTTTCGAGGCCATTGGAAAGAGCTAAACAAACAACGAGAATGGACAAAGATTTAGTATGGATCCATGGCGAGCGAGAAACGAAAGGAAAGAATTTTACAAAAAAAAAAAAAAATATTCATAGTTGTTCGCTTTACAAAAGACTTTTACGAAAAAAGATTTGTGGACATGTATTTTATTTGAATCAAGATACTTTACACGTAGTGTACGTCGGTTAAACGTTTTTCTCGAAGCAAGTCATTTTTTCGCGAGTATTTCACTGGTGTCGTTGACATTTTCGTTGAGAATGACGTTTTTCTCTCATAATCCGATCCATAGTGTCGTTTGGCTTCGGAAATAAATTAGGGGAAAACTTGAATTCGTTTCATACTCGATGAATAATTTAACGCTGCTATGAATAAATTAACTTTCGAACGAAACACATTGTTCACGTTACTCTCGTTCGCTCATTGGAATCCTTATAACCGATTTATTTTTCGGTTCGGCCTCGAATACAGAGAACGTCCGACGTAATCGTTAAAAGCTCATACTCGTATATCGTCGTCCAAGAGAAAATCTAATATCGCATACGAAACGAGTGGCAGTATCTCTTGAACATCTGAAAGATATCTCGTTCGCGTTTGATTCATACGATTCAAAATGATTTTTAAGAAAGGCCAAAACATTACAATTACAAATTACATCTTTTGACACATTTTCTATTTAAAATAATACGGCTTGTATTTCGTCCAATATTATTCAGTATTATAAATTATTATATATACATACAAAATTAACGTTCGAATAACTTAAAATTTAAAAATCGATTCTATTTACAGATTCTTTTTCTTACATGTAATATTGTTTCAAAGCTTCGTATCATGTTGTCTTTTATTTCAGATAAACTTCCCTCTCGGATATATTCTCGTGAACATGAAAACTGATCCTTTGTAATTTTATACAAAGGGATAGTCACTTTTCGACCGCGTACGTAGCATTTCCTAAAAGGATTCCTGCCTGATTTACGAATTCCGTTTGCCTTCCTTTGAGTGTACCTTGTCAATATCATGCTTAATTTCGTGTTTCGATAACATTTAAATAAAGAGATTTTGCGAAAGCATATTTCTTAAACAAATAATGAAATCTTAATAAATATCTAAATAAACATTAAGATTGACGATACATCTTTTTCCATTATACGACAATATAAGTATAAAAAAATGTAGATATTCCTTATCTAATGTATTTGTAGATTATATCTATATTCACATTACAGTAGTTTCACTCGTTTATTTACGAACGTAAGAATGTCTGTTAATGTAAATTGAAATAAGAAAGAAAGAAAATAAGAAGTAAAAGGAAAAAAAGATAAAGGAAGAGAAAGTTCATCGACAAAGGATAAGTAAATTAAAAAACACAGTAGAAATAAGTAAAATGCTATAATGATCAACGTTCATTGTAGTAGCAATGTCACTGCTGTTGCTACTGTTACTCTTAAAAGTAATTGACAGGATATTTCATTGTAAGAAGCTTTCTTTTACTTTGAAGAGCTTACCGTATTCTTTCCTTTTTCTTCTCGAAAGCTTTACTTTTACGGATATTTTTTTTTCTTTTTTTCTTTTTTTCTTTTTTTCTTTTTTTTTTCTTTTTTTTTTTTTTAAGATGAGTTCGCTTATTTCATTTAGCTTTGATCAATTTCTCATTCACATTTTCCATTTGTAATCGATTTTTTTTTCATTAATAAAGAATTTTCATAATGATAAATAAATACTTAATAAATTAAAAACTTGAGAAGGTGATAAAAAAAACAGTGGATTAAACGAACTAATGAATGTTCGATTCTTATAACTACTAGGATACGATAGATTGTTTTGCAACCAACTACGTTTAATGTATTTTCGATATTACGTCTTACACATTTTATGTAAATATTATAAAACGATCGTGTATTCTTACTCAATATTTGGTTGATACGATG
Source organism: Vespa velutina (assembly GCF_912470025.1). Classification (NCBI taxonomy): domain Eukaryota; kingdom Metazoa; phylum Arthropoda; class Insecta; order Hymenoptera; family Vespidae; genus Vespa; species Vespa velutina. The sequence continues at coordinate 4,191,692 of NC_062195.1, forward strand.
TTTTGAAAGTAATCGGGAACTGCGTAATAAAGTATTACAGCTACTTGGCCAAACTGATAGGATTGGAAATTAAAGTTTCATATCTTTTCCATCACCGATAGCTTTGCAGTTTAGGTGTACCGAAGAAACCAATTTCTCATTTTCACTTATATAGAAAAATAGACGTATCCTTGTGCAAAATTGGGAATACCTGTGTGCCTGCTTTTTACCCTTCTTGGAAAATTCCCGAGTCTAGTTCTATACGTATATCTATTATTTTTCGTTGCATTAAGAATTCAACTTATCAAACTTGTCTTGGATTTATTCGCGAAGGATAGAATATTCCGTAGAAGGTTGTGTGGTTTTCTAAGATAAAGATTCTTTCTTCTCTTCCTTATTTAGATATAAAGAAGCGCGAGTGCTCTATAAACCTTTCTTCCATTAGTTATAGTCGCATCATGGTATTTTCAGTATAAATTTTTCTCCACCAAGTAAAATGATATTTCAAAAAATGTCAGATAATTTTGCAAATTTCGTTTATTAAAATATTCTTAGAGATATTACGTCGTATATATAAGTGTTTTCATATATTAATGGTTTATAAGATATTTTGTATTAATTAGGAAACAAATGGAAAGAGAATAGGAATAATCTATAGAATTAGAATCTAGGACACTCAGATTTGGTATACTTATGTTTTTCGTGATGTACTTACATTTGGTTTTAATTCTCGAACTCCAATTTCACATGTGAATCTTTGTTAAACATCACTATTACGATAAAAAAAATCACACTTTAAAAAGAACGCGCGTTAGATTTGTTAGAAAGAAGTTTTCTTACTGAAGTCTTCTTTCGTAGACGCATTTCCAAGAGTCGACTCAAGTGGGATAAGCTATATTTACGTCGTTACAGAGACGAATGAAGGACACAAAGGAGAGAAATTGAATCATTATTTCGACGTTATCTCCTTATTTCGTTCTTTCATGAGATAAGAAGACTTCGAACTTACGTAGATGCGTACTCGTGAGTTTAGAATATTTCGTTCGAAGCAGAGTTTAGATCTTTTCCCTTAAAATTTATTCGAAACTGTGTTGAGATTCGCGTTTATTAAATGTCTGAAATAAAGATCTGTTTCGATTTATAACTGTAGTAAGAATTGCACGAAACATTTATTAACGATCGTTTTGTATTAAAGAGATTCGAAGGATCATTTAAGAATTTTTGTGGATTCATCTGCTACGGTTCTATCTTTGCACAACGCAATGACGTAAGTTCGCTAAATCGTTTTTATTTCCTCTGCGGGCAATAGTGCCTCATAACGTTATACCGTGCTTAACTTTAAATCCCATGCACACAGAGTCTCGGTTATAACCGTGAAAGTGTATAACCGTGCGAGATAAAAGATTTATACGGCACGACTATGCATCGTACCAAGGGAGAAAGAATACGTTATGGGAAATGTCGAGGAATTAAGTTCTACGATAATGACCTTCCCCTTATGTTGAGCAACCGCAAACTGTTTATCTTCTGAACATATTGATTTAGAAATTTCCGAGAGGTTTATCAGGAATAAAAACATTCAATAAAGAACGTCCTTTTTCCTTTGAACGATTTGACATTGAGGATATAGAAATACATAGTATTTGGAGTGTAACAAATTCAATATTAACGCGTTCGCTAAGTATCTTGTTGATGTTTTTTTTCACATATACATACACACACACACACACACACATACATACGAACTTCTTATTGATAATCCAAAAGATTCTATATACGATAAGATCGGTTAGTCATTCGTCTTAGAACGTCTGAGAATGAAATATCCTATCTGATCGAATAGTGAAAGTGTGCACTGTGGATTTGGATATATTGATAGTTTATCAGTGAGCTGGTCATGAATTATTAAATAGTAAAAGATAAAGAAGTATAGGCTTGATTTTGGTATGTATATCTGATGGTCTATAGAAATTACTTGTCTCTCGTATCTTCCACATTTTACAAATGTCAGGATTGCAGTTACCACCCGGTAGAATAGCAGATTATCGATCCAATTTCTAGGGATCAACGCGCGAAAGCATTGAGCCAAGGCACATGGTGCTGATCACGACTGGATTAAGGACGTCTTAAATCTCGAGTACGTGTTTACTTACGTCGATTCAAACTACGTTTGTTAGCAATATGCAATCGTTCATACATATATATTATGTACATACACATGTATATTTATACCAGCGTTTGCTAAGCACGGCACCGTATTCCATAATTTCTGAACGTTTTTCGAATAAAAGGGATCCATTAGTACATGCGGAATTGTAACTGCGATTCTCACATGTCGAAATAATACATTGACGTTTTAAGATATCTTTGTTATTTTTATAAAAGAATTTTAAAAGATTTCAAAATGAGAAAAATTTTTAGAATCTCTTCGATTTACGCGAGAAATTCAAATGTTACGCGATTTGCTTAGCAAAATAGTTCTCTCGATGTATGCGTTACGAGAATTCGTAATAACGATCAATCCATTCGGTGACGACGAACAACATAGTCATCTGGACCGTTTGTAATCTACAGGCAGTCTGTAATTTGTCAATTGTCCTTCTCGGAGAATCGTGCAGTTCGTACTGATTTTTCGCACTTTTCGTTTTACAGTAGTGCGATTCGCAACGTCCGAAAGTCGTTGCTCGTACGTTCGACGAGTGTTTTATTTTTTATTTCTTTTTCCTGTAAAACTCCCGGCGATCCATTCGCGTACAATAAATCACGAAATCGTTCGATTTTTCGGCTAGACGTGAATTTCATCGACGCGAGAGTGCGACGTTACCTCTCTCTCTCTCTCTCTCTCTCTCTCTCTCTCTCTCTCTCTCTCTCTCTCTCTCTCTCTCTCTCTCTCTCTATCTGTCTCCCTCACTCTCCCCTTTTATGATTTTTTACGATCGCGGTCGCAGTAACCTTAACAAGAGAACCGTATGCCATCATAAAATTTCCAAAAAATACCGCGAGTGCTTTCCGTATAAACTCCTAGAAGGTTCTCGCGCTTGTTCCATCAATAACAGACACTCTTGGTCCACTCATTGTCAAATGTTAGGTGTGCTTTCGACAGGTGAATTACCGGAATCAGTTTGTCCTTCCAAAAGGACGCTCGGTCGTCGTTCTAAGGAAACGAATGCTACATTCGTTTCTTTCTCAAATGGAATATCGCGCTCGTCCACACACACACACACACAACTTGTGACAAGAAAGCTTTCTCGCGGATAGATTTGTACGAGGGAAAAACGTTTTCTCGTCTCCTTATGTGACGAGCAGACGATGACAAAAAAGTCGATGCACAGAAGGATATTCGTGCCAAGTGTCTACAAGGAGACCGTACGCTAGATGCTTCCAAACGTGAAAATGCATCGAAATACATTATTTTCTCTTTCATTGAATTTTTTCACACCTTTCGGTAGTTTCAACGTATAAACCAAGTTGCGTTTCAACGTAGAAAGAAGATATGCTTGTTTTATCGTTTCGTAGCTTCTCTCGAGTTGTGGATGTGAATTTTAATGACGCGATGTTTATTTGACATAAACAAGAAAGGATCGTACAGTATTAGACAAACAACGCTTCCAAAATTTAGATAACTTAAGCGATAGAATACATTATATTTTTTTTCAAATACCATTGTTAATTTTCCGAAAAATTTGTTCAATATTTTCTATCTCGTCTTTCTTACTCTTTCCTTCTGTTTCTCTTTTTTTTTTTTTTTTTATTTATTATTATAGGACATATTATTAAGGTACAAAAGTTACACGTACAGTCGTACAAAATATTATATCAAAATAACAAATAAAAATAGAAACAAATCGAAGCAACACCTAATCATCATTATTTACGTAATTTTATTTGTAAATAGCATTATTATAATGCTTCACGATCTTGTTACGCATATGTTAAAATGTAAAACATTAATTGTAGCAATTAGTTGAAAATACATAAAACTATGTTCATGTCAATTTTACTATATCCAAATTATAGACTTCGTTTAATTGAAAATTAAGGAAGATGAGTCAGATTGTATTCGGTATAAAAATTTCATAATCTTTTGAGTGTGTTGTACAACGACAACGAGGAAATATTAACGAAGGTAGATATTGATCTCCATTTGATAACGAATATTGGAACTCGAGGATACTCGATATTAGCAATACTTTTTTTTTCCTGGATCAAAAAGAAATTAATCCAAAAGATTCATTTTTCTTAATAATTTTGAAAAAGATATCTACGTATCCAGATGTTTACTAAGGTTAAAGAAAAATTAAATTGCAGAGAGTGGAAACAAGAAAGATTTCATTGGTAAGTACTCACATATACTGGTACGAGGTCGAAGAAGAAAACGCACACGTATGTATGCATACCCGCTTGTACGCTGCAATTATGTAAATAACGGTTGCAGAGTAATGCAGCTACTTTTGTTTCAGGTTCGTTAGGAAACCGCGCTTCCGCCGACTCATCTATTTTGGTATCCATTGCTACGGCTTTATTTTACTTCTTCCTTTTCTCTTTCGTATCCCCTGTCCATGCACCGAACATTTCCCTGCAACTTCGTCGTAGTCGTCTCTTTTGTTTCTACATCCATTAACCGAGCGACAGTGGTTGCGTCCTTGCTAATGTCGCTGCTGGTAGCGACGTTGCCATTGCTCTTGCTACCTTCTTTAGCTACTATTTCTAGTCTGTTCGATAAAAAAACGATAATGCGTATCCGGTGAGAGATAGAAAAAAAGAGGTGATAAGGGAAATAACCACGACGAAGCTTAGGCAGCCTGACTTAACCAGGTGGTGTCTTTTGTTCTTAAGATAATCGCAAAAGGAATTCAGGATCATATTGTCCACGTGAGATCCATTCGAATAGATTGATGACGAAACGATATATCGATTTTTGATTTAACGTTGATTTAATGTTCCGTGTTCTTTCTTCCGGCAAATCTCATTTCTTAGCATTTCAGTTTTCTATCCTGTCTTCTTTATTCTATCTTTCTGTCTCTTTTTCTTTTCTTCTTTTTTTTTATTTATTCTTTTTTTTTTTTTTTAATGAACAAGAAAAAAATAAGTTATGTCAAAGTATCGGAGAAAGGTAAGAAAGACATTAGACGAATCGAGATTTTTGCGTTTAGTGAATTAATCCAGATTAATTGTAGATTGTACGTAGGACAATATTTTTCTATAATTCTTGAATTTATCAATTAATTACAACTTTCATAGACATTACGCAGATGGTATTAACTTGTGAGACGCGTTAATTTCGAGACATTTATCGAGTTCATCGCGTCGTTACGAATTCAAACGAGAAAGGACAATAAATGGAAGGTAACAGAGAAGGATGGACGACATAGAATCATCGCACGGTTGTACGCGCACGCGCATCGATGGGATGCACAAAATAGGTTGGATGCTATGGAACAAAGTGCTGCCTTCTCCGATCCAAGTCTATTAACTTAGAGGCTGTATAATAGGGTAGCCCTCGGGAATAATGTACACAGAGATGTACGAACGTTCTCCTAGTTTATGCTCGTATTGCTAGAATTGCATCCACTAGGGTTTCATATCTATTATCTATGTATGTGTACTTATGTATACATACATATATATATATATATATATATCTCAAAATTATATACAAATCATATATATCATATGGCAGCTGGTGAGTGTACCATCTTTCTATTTTCCTAAGTTTCTCCTTTCATGTTTTCTTTTATCTCTCCATTTCTATCTTATAAAGTTTTGAAATATCATCGTGTGCATGCACTATTCAAGTCCTTATAGGTTGCAAGTAATTGGTAATTCCAAGAAACATGATATTAACGAACGTTCCTTGATGGTCCATTGTGATAAGTAAGCAACAGACAGTTGATATGTTTATAATATTTATCATGTTCACCGTCTATATTTATCAAAGATGTTTATAATTTAGAATATTCTCCATTCATGCGTGAATATCGAGCGTATAGAAGAATATTTTCATTTAGGGAATAGAAACAGAGGTATAAAAGAAAATGCAGAATCAGAAACTTGATAAAAAAGAATATATCTATTTCGCAATTATTATTAATGCAATTAGTTATATGTATGTAAACGTCATTTATACGTATTTATGCATTTTTATTATCACAATATAGGTATTTATATATAGCCAAGCAGATATTTCCATAATTTACAAAGAATGACATAGATTATTTACATAAAATTTGAAATAAGTGCATTACAATTATTTCACATAAATGTAATAAAAACGATTTTAAACAAAGTTTGTTATTGACGCGTCTATAATAATTTATAACCTTCGCCATTCGCAATTCTTTTCTTTGAAATCAAATATACGATAAGTCCTAGATAGCAGAGTTAGAGGAATGTAGTATCAAATCGACCAACATACCTACATTGGAATAAACATGCCAGTTGCTATTGTATCGTGAATTAAAGCAGAATATCTATCGAAAGGGACGAGAAGCACGTGCGATCTTCTATCGAGATTATTTCACATTTCTATTCTCCAATTTGTTTGATATAACAAATATTATTATGTTAATATTCTCTTATTGTAGTATAAATGTATACTAGAATAAATAATAATATAGTGTGAAATGAAAATATATGAAATTTATTTTATTCTTTCATTCACGGGAATTTAACCATTATACAATATAAAATACAAACATTAATTTATATTACAATAGTGTTGGAAGAAAAAAGATATAACATAAATAATATATGAAAATGAAAAATGAATATTAAAATCATTTAAAAATTTTCTCAGTTAAGGCTGAAAAAAAGATTAATTAAGTATGCTTTGTTAAAAAAGGAATTGGAGCTATACGTAGTTTTATGTATCGATACGTTCTATACATAATACGAAGTATCATATCTTCAAAAGATTCAAAGAGATGGCGAAGTTTATCAGAATCATTTCATTAATAGAAATGGATGATTCATCTAAAACGGTACAAATTATCATTTGTATTTACTATAATAGAATATCATCTATATTTCTTATAATGTGTAAGAATCTTATGTTTATTGAGATCATAATTTTTTTCTAATATATATATATATACATTTATATATCAGTCAAAAAATACGTTTTTCACCTTTACAAATAGGTTTTATGAGAGAGACAAAAAATTGTACCGAGAAGAGCTCGAATTTGTATCGCCCTTAAAACGCATCGACCAACAGGAGGGGTTTATTTTCTAATAAATGTGCGTCGTCGATGGCGTAGGTATCTCTAGCGTGGTTGTTGTCAGTAAAATACTGACGAATCGACCAATAAAGCAGAGATATGTCAAAGGACAATATTTACGATGAGAGGAGGAGGAAAAAACACTTTTATTGGCGCAGAAGCTGCGGATTCTACAAGCCATATTTTTTCTAGATACTCTCATTCCAAGAGTAAACGAATTCATTGTCTTTTTCTTTTTCTTTCGTCTAGATAAATTTTCACTTCTGAATTTTCTTTAGATAATTTTCTTTCTTTTCAGACCTTTAAAACAACGTCGTAATCCTTTTTTAATTCAATATCTCGAAATATATAAGAAAAAAAAAAAATTAAAATTAAAATTAAACTAGATTTATATTATAACGTTTTTAAGACTTCGCATGATGATTCCCAAATGATCCAAATCTTTGAGTTTAATCGAAATGCTCGGAAAGAGAGAGGGAAGAGTATTCGCAATTATCGTCAATAGGATCTTCAGAACAAATAATATTTACATGCTATTGCAACAATGTGTCCAAATACTACAAATTCTTCACATACTCGCATTTTCGGCTTAGCTAGCTACATTCGATTCTAATGTATAAATGCGAAAATTCAACAGAAGGAATAGTGTATAAATTTTGCTTTTTGTGATATATTCTATTACCTAATTAATTTCGTGTTTTATAAAGGAATGTCAAATATTATACAATAGTTGAGTCATATGACATTGTTGTTGGGTGAAATTATTAAAATTTCCATTTATATGAGACGTATATTTCATTTATTTCTAAGAGTACGGTTCATGTCAAAAGATATTTAATTATTCAAACGATTACGAAATCAGATATTGTTTCAGTATTTTGCCTATTAAGAAGAAACTGGAGAATTATTTATTAATCCTTCTTTGATAATAAAAATAAAAACCTTTAGTAATAAAAGGTTAAGGAAAGATCAAGACAATGAATATTTTATTATAGATAAAATATTAATAAATCAACAAGTGCATATTATTATTTCAGTATGTGTTACATATCGAGCGATTTTAATCGTCCATAGTATTGAAATACTTTTTCGTAATGAGCGATTATAGTCGTTGTACTAACAAAAAGTTAACTTTTTTTTTATTGTTTTACGGCAACAGTTTATAATGTTATTTTATATTCATATAACATCTCCTGTATATATTGTATATAATGTATATACTGTTTATACTGTATATTATATTCATATAACATTCTCTCCTGTGTCCACTAATTATCGTTTTGGTTTCATATCATAAGTTATGTTTTATAAGCGTTTAAAATGAATGCAATAATGTGGCAAAGGCCAGAATTGAAATTTACGTGAAAATAGACGACGTACAAGGTTTTAAAAAGCATAAATTCCAGACAGAGAGATGATGAAAGAATATTATTATGAAAAAGAAAAAACGTAGGTTTTCTTTTTTGCTTTTTTTATCAACGAGATCGAAACTCAAAAGTTTGAACTTCTAGAACAAATATGATTAATCATTGTGCGACGCTTCGCAGAAATATAAATACGTAGGAATGTGAATGCGTAGATCATTATAAATAATTTATAATGCGTACTTTATATATATATTTGTAGAATTCGTAATCGAAGAAGAGAGAAAAATTTTATGGATTTTACTTGTGAACATTGAATGTATAGGAAATTAAAACTAATTGCGAGGACGAATCCGTTCTTTTATCTTTAATGACAATACTTTTTGTTCGTTGCCTGTTAACGAAACTAGTTATAACTCTTTGGCCATTTGCGTACTACAGATTTTGTGCTTTCACGTTGTTCATAGAATACTTTATCGACATTTTGAAATTTCCTACTTTCATTCTCTCATAAATTATAACTAGTGTTGTACGTTTATGCTCTGGACCGTGCATTTACGTGGTTTAATTTTCTCTATCTCGAAAGGTAGTCTATAACATATTTAGGAAAAAAAAAAGAATAATTTTATATATAGGATCAATTATTACTAGTCATTAATAAGAAAAATTTTATTCTATTACGAAAAAGTTTTATTACATTATATATTTAAATTATTTTATCTTCTCAGTATTTTCTTACAGAGAAAAATTATGTTATTTGTCGAAATTGTGTATATATATACATATATCATAAATGTCCAAATTATAATCGTTAAAATAGTTTGTTGTTAGAGAAAAATATGTTTGCAATTAAATAACTTGCAGTATACATTTTCTTGAACTTTAAAAAGATACATCAGAAAGTCGAACGAGGTAGCATTTTTTTCGTCGATTTATGCAAGGGGAGAAGTCGCGAAAATCCATATAGCTCCGCCGTAAAACGGAGCTTCGTTCTTACTGGCGTAAAAAAGTAAAGTCCGATGGGTTCTCGTGAAAAATTTTACGATAGCAGTAAACATCGGAATTACGGCCTGGTCATCCGTAATGTTGGCTATCGTGGCAACGGCCAGAGCATGGCTCCATATTCGAAGTAACATTACTTACGGCCAAGTTTTTATCGATACTTGACAGTTTTAGAAAATTCCTATTAAGCGTTTCGTTTTCAGAATATCTTGCGAATAGGTGAACTGGTGAGTTAGTAGATAAAGGGGGAGGAGGCAAGGCTGTAACACGAAGAACGTTAAAAGAAGAAACGATAGCTAAAAGAATCTTTACGAAGATTCTCCTTTATGGCGATTATAGGAAGCACTTTTCCATTTCCCGACCGGATTTCACTTTCCCGATTGCGAAAATATCGATCCGTTTCATTATTTCGCAAGGAACGCATACACGTTCCTAAAGAGTAGATGGCGTAGCTTATGTGAATAGCAAAAGAGATAGGATAAAGGTAAAGGATGATTTTGTCATTGTGGCAAGCCAGACTAATAACGCGAGTCAAAGTCAATGTATGATATGTATCCACTGTACGCATGTAGATTACCGTGTCCTCACCCAGGGAATATTGGTCCCGTGGTTTGTTATTACTATATACATATTTCTCATTTTCTCCTACCGTGGTAATCGCCAACGTGACGATAACGTGACAAGGATAAACTATGCAATGTAATATGTTGTCTAGTTTAGATCTCGTCATACGTTTCGTTTGGTAGAGCTACTTTATCGAAAGCTTCTCAAAACTCGGAATTATTGCGGTATATATTCTACCTTTGCTATTTACGATTCCGATTGATAACGAATTATTAATTGTATAAATACATGCCAATTTTGATCACTATGATGAATATTGTTTCAAAATGATATGTTTTCTTGTTAATTAATTAGTTATATTTCTGACACGTAACGTATGTTGAAAGCGACGTATTCATATTGCAAAAAGATATGATTGTCGTTTTAGATATATTACACTCTGGTATTAAAGGTATTTTAATAAATTATCCTGACAAATTTTTAAATGATCATAGTATATAGTGATCATAGTATTTGATACAGACAATAGTTCAAAAATCATTTTGATTTTATATCGTTTCGAGAAAATTTCGTATAAAAACTCTATTGCGTCAGCGCGTTTTTTAATTGTTAAACGTTTAAAAATAACAATTCTTTGATTCTTTGAAGATTATTTGATTTACTTTGTTATTTATTTTTATGCATTTAACTTCATAATATTCTTTATTTTAAAAAAAAAAAAAAAAAAAAAAAAAAAACGAGAAAAATAATTTCAATTTACTTTATATCGTACCATTGAGAAAACAATTTTTTTGATACACCGATAGAATAAAATAACTATGTATAACATGTAATAAATAATATCTGCCTTCAAAACCGTTAAAGGATAATTGGATTTTCGATTTGCTTATTTTTTTTTTTATTTATCTTATCTAACTTAACTATATAAACATGAATAATAACGGGATTTATAATATACTTTTTAAATCCGAGATATTCCTTATTCTTAATTTTTCTATAATATTATCAGTGTAGATAATATCTATAGATAATATCAGTATGATGATATTGGATTATTGAAGTTCTAAATATTGATAATTACATATGGTTAACTTATCTATAAACTATGTTTAATTATAATGGGAGTGCAATTATTATATAAATATGAAAGATATGAAAGTGCAATTTAGAACGTAGTACTTGTTATACTTGTTGCCAGACACTCAACGGAACATTGAGACGCATTCGCAAACAATACCCGTTGCTAATTCCTTCTAGCTTGAACGCTACAACTCGGAAGAAGGATCGCGCCCGATTATCGCTTAAGCCCTTCATGCCTTCGTGAAAATTAATTTCCCAGTCGCAGGGTGACGCAACCATGGCCGAGAGGGACCTCGGGACACATCTGACGGATCCGTAAAGTGCAAAGCGATGTTACGGCTAGGTCGCCAGTGAAGCTTCCCACAAATTATGCGCACATTTCTCGCTTGAGAACCATGATACGATCTTTCCAAATACTCGGACGACCTCCAATTGTTCTTCAAAATCAATGTAATACGATATACATCAATTTCCTCGTTTCTATACGTCTCGTTCTATATGCCTTTGTAAACACTTTAACTGCGTCGATTGTCGATTTTATTGATTTTTAAATATTTGTATGATCTCTTGATATTCATTTGTGATATTTTATTCGTATGCTTTTAGTTATAATAATAATAGCAATGACGCATTTATGCACGAGGATTCGCAATCGTTCATTGATGTATTTGTCGATATCGATAGGATCGGGTTATCGAAAGGTAGGTTTTCGTATGTCGGTCCTTGATCATTTTGTATGGTAATTCCATTGGTGGTTTGCCTCGCACCGCCGTGCTTCGTCCATTTTATTATTCAAGTCCTAGCTGCATCGATGCGTATCGTCCCCGCTGGATACTCGTTTCAGCTGTCACGTTTAATATCCCAATGACCGAACACGCTCATATTTATTGCCAACATATTCTCTTCTGCAAAGCGAAAAATCGCCAATTATTGGATGATAGATTATAACGAACTATTTTTGTACTCATGACATGCATACGCTATTTTAACGTATGTTACATTAGAACAGTTTGCATTTCATAGCATTGACTATGGTATCGAGTAATATATGTACATTATTAATACATATGCAATTGATTCGTCATTTTCGCGTTAACGTTCTTTAAGGTTATATTAAAATGACGATTAAATTTAATTATATTGCGAAATTAGTATCCACGCCAATGGATATCCATAATTATATTATACGCGAAAAAATTTAACAAAATCTCGGAACTTTGGTTTTCTTTTAATTAAATCACTCAGACCCAACAAACAAATCTTTCTATGCTTATATATGTATACTATAATGGAGAAATCTCGTTCCTACGTGATTAATCAAATTCGAAAAATGTTGAAAAAGTTTACGAGGTCTTGCACTTTGGATAAGACGAATCTACGTGAGTATGAATCTATGTAGATAGATTTCTATATAGGAAGGAACGCGTCGATGTATTGTTTCCGTTAATGATACATAACCAGAGAATGTCTGGCGAATAGCATAATGTGTTTCTAACCACACAGATGCAACCCCTTCTGATGCATCGAACGATGCTCTCTTGTATCGAATTCTCTACGGATGTTGTTTCATTCTCTCCATCTTCCTTGTCTATCCTTGTCTGTGTCCTCAACATCATCCAGAATATTAGGATCAATGGTAACAGATATCTATTCGTTTTACCTTCTCATTGGCATTGAAATTATGCGCTTTATTTTAATTTTCACTTATGAAATTTGTATAATTAAATCGGATTCACTAAGTCCATCGAAAAATTTAAAGTTTGTAAAATTAATCGAGCAGCGTATTGACGTTTTTCAATCAAACGCGTCCTATCAAAAAATTGTGATGAGAAATAGCGAGCGGACGAAACAAAGTTCCTTTGGACATTTCAACATTCTTTTCGCTTTTTCTTTGCGCTTTCTTTCTAAATAACTTGAATTTTTCTTTTATCATCTTTGAAAAAAGCTGAAGAAAGGAAGGCAAGAACTATCTGTAATATTTCCTGTGACATTCGCTCATGTTCAAAAATAAAACTGAAGAATCCATTCTTATAGACGAGCATTCAAGTAAACGCTTTATGATACTTCTCTATTATTTTCTTGATTTGTACACTTTTCTCGTAAAATAAGAATTCATATATTATATGAATATAATATATAATAGATATTGCGAATATTTATCTAAAATGTTGAATTTTCTTTCTTTTTCCTTTCATGCCAATACTTTAGAATTAATGTGAAATTTTTTTATCTTTTTTTTATCTTTTTTTCATAGATACAACCCGTAGATCTAATGCATATGTTTTTCTTTTCATAATACAATATATATCTGTCGATTAATTTTTTAAATCCTATATTGAATCTTTTATTTACATCCCTTTCGTCCCTAAGATATATGTTTCAAAATATAAACAACATCGTAATATTCTCAATGTCACTTGTGTCAGTTGACTTTAATTTCGTATCAATGAAATTGCCCTGTTGTTATTACCTCAAATAGGCGACGATATTGTTAGACGATGAAGTTCGGTGTGAGTTTCGAGATGCATGATATTAGAGCTAATCTGTGATGAAGCTTACATCTCGTAGTATAGTTACCCGCAATTTCAACGTTTCCATGTAATCTGGATCGTGCTTAGGTTCGTTATCTTATGTAAATTCTTGTCTGGTAGTCGGTGATTCGTCTATAATTCGTATAACTCTATAGTTCGATCCCTTTCTCCTTCTCTCCACCTTTCTTCATCATTCGTACTCATTTTATATAAAATTAAGCACTTAAAAACAAAATTCATTACAAATTATAACCTAACAAAAATAATTTTTACTTAATAATTTCTACTGATTTAAACATATTTAATTAATGTTTTAATATAAAATAATGTAATTTTCCGTCAAATTTCGTTAATGAAAATGAAATAATTTTTCTATATAAAATTCTAAGAGACGACAAGGCAAATTTACATCGTTGGAAAGAGCATTTCATTCGCGTTTTTCTTCTTTTTTTTTTATAAAAGCATTTTAAAAGTTAAAATAGAAAAGAAATTGTGCACTATAATGAAAATTAAAGATTTTATAAAACCTGAAAGAAAATAATATTTTTCACAGGGTAAAAATAAATATGAATAAAATATCTCTTCGTTCGTTTTTATTGCAAATGTTTCTGCATAGCGAATAAATACCAGACGTATACAATACGTCTATAATAATGCAACAACGTGAAATAATTGCAGTATGATGCACGAATAGAAATTTTATTTCAAAGAAAACTAGTCATTGTTTTTCCTGACAAGCTTTTTAAATGAACTGTAATTTTGTTAATGGCAAAACATAATTTTGAGCAAAATACAAAGGTTTATAATCGTTTGATAATATTAAAATAAAATCTATATAAATGTATATATAAATTAAATCACAAATGTAATAAAGAAAAATAACAATGTTGAAGAGAATCCTTAAAAGATATGAATGAATATAATAATCTGAATAGTTTAGTACATCTTAAGTAAGTCTCAACAGAAGTTTTAATTTTTATAATACTTACATTATTAAATGGGACTACAAATTTATACCTAAATACAACAGTGATACATAAAGTTTACATTTAAAGAAACATTTTTATATAGTTAAAAACAGTTCGATACTTTTTCAAAAAACAAAAACAATCGTGCAGTTCGTTTTTCGTTAGATCGAAAGATCATAAATACGTATTGACAATTAATCGAACTAATGGCTTTTTGTCCTGTTTGTTCGGTAAAGTGTATCCAAAGTAGCGTTCGAAACGCATCGTAGTAGCAAAAGTCTGGGAACGTAGCTTGTGCTAACCAAATTGGAAATTGCACTCCACTTGATTAGTAAAGTAATAATTGACGATCGACGTACAATACGATGACATTGATCCGACTTTAATCGTCTTGCTATTTCACCCGTCCATCAAATTGAACGAGATATTTTTAAAGAAGAAGTTACTTTCGTTAGAATTTATATGAATGAGATTTTATAGATTAGAGATTGTTATTCGTAATAGTTATCTGCGTTAAACATTGTTTCGTATATCTTTGTTTATTGCATCGATCTCATAAAAACAATTTACTTCTTTTTTCATTTACAAACTGTATATTTATTAGAAGATTCGTTATTTTGACGGAATTATAAAGGAAGCGTATTTTTTGTCTTTGAACAAATTGACTAAATATGAGAAAAAGAGAATAAGACCATGTAGAATTTAATAAAAGGAGCAATTATTAAGGTTTTGGTCAGAAATCTATAAAGGTCAACAAATCGAGAGAGTCACGGAGAACAAAGGACATGGTTGAAAGAAATAAAAGAGAAAAAAGAAGAAAAGAGAAAAAGAGATACTCGTATAAAATGGCACTTATATCCATTTCTAGATCTTACCGTCGACCGTCTTATCCGATGTGAAGAAGGGCTTCTTAATCCAATTTCTTAATTACATTCGTTGATGGCTGCGCGTTCACGTCAATGAGCTTGTATTATCCGCATCCTTATGAGTAATATTATCTTCCCTCGTCTTTTCCAATGATCTTACCTCGTTCGTAGACGTTAGTAAAGTTAAATTAGCACCTCTTCTTGGATGCTACGGAGATATCGATCTCTCAAGTTATACGCTCTTAAGCCAATATCTTTCTGCCTTGCACCTTTTCCCATCCCTTTGACTTACTTTCATCTTCACGAGCATATTCGAATAAAACGAAAAAACTTTTAAGAACATTTGCGTTTTTGTTTATGACAAAAAAAGACAATATTTTTAACAAAATTCATAAGGATAATATTATTATACAATGACGACTCATCTGATATATATATATTCACAAGATATTAATAAATCTATAAATATATCAGGTTCAATATCTTTTACCGCGGATTACAATATACAGTTAGAAAGGGAAATTGATGATGCGTATTACGAGTTTATACAACAAAATGATCAATTTTAGGTGATAACTATATTATCTTGTGCTTTTGCATCCTCTTCATCATTCATGTATTTTCGATTAAACGTGCTATGGAAAGCGAAGCGCAGGTAGCAAATTTCTAAACGTTAATCAGAGTAATCTACAATTGGTGAAATTATCATTTATTTAATCCCAAGCTTATAAACGTCAAAATATAATTTTACATATCCTCTCATATCGAAATTATTCATTGTCTTGAAAAATGATTAAATTAATAGACATTTCACGCGGAATTAAATAAAATTATGTTTAATAAGAAATTTACAGAAGCCAAAAAAGGAGAAACAAAACTTAAACGTTATATTTAGTAATTTTTAATTAATCATGATTGAAGATTATTAAAGAAAAATCGACATAACATTTATATTTACCAATCCATTTTGTATCTCTTTTTCTTTGTCTCTCTCTCTCTCTCTCTCTCGCTCTCTTTCTCTCTCTCTCTCTCTTACAAAAAATCGGACGGTTTACGTAAAAAAAAAAACCATTTGGAAAAGTTTTCGGTACAAACTCTCTCGTTAAGATTTCGTTTTTTGTGTCAGTAATTCTAAAAAACTACACTCTATTCATCACTTTCAATAGCCGTCTATGATGTTACAAGAAACATTCGTTATATATATATATTTTATATATATATATATATATATATATTTTATATATATATATATATATATATATATATATATATATATATATATAACGAAACGTTTGACAATTCAATCCGTTTTATGTAGCAAATCAATTCAAAGCAATGAATTGAATTTTACAGAGAAACAAAGAATTGGATTATACTCTTTAGAAATCTCAGAATTCTCAGATTTCGGTTTTTAGTCAAAGAACATTCGGAGATCTCAAGTTTTTCTCTTGACCCGCGAAACTTTTCCCACAAGCGAGTGATGTTGAATTTGAATTTCAATATCTCTTCAAAACAATTATGAATCAGCCGCTATCCGCCGGCGTTTCGTTCTATGATTTTCATCTTTGTCGAAATAGGTACTTGTTCTTCCGACTGACTTTAATTAGCTTCCTTTTGAATCCAAACCATTTCGACGTTAACGGTTAATTTAACTTTTCGTTAATTTGACTGTTTTATTTTTTCTTCCCTTATACGCCCCCTTTTTTTTTTTAACTTGAAGTTACTTCCTAAGTAGAAATAAGAGCGCGCGCGAATAACGTAAATTATACGTCAAAGCGATACTATCTTTTCAATTTGAATCGAGCGATACTATCTTTTGAATTTAGATAGTCTCAGGTAATGCGCAATATCGTCTAATATCATGACTTGGCTTATATGTTATTTGATGATTGAACAAAGTTAAGAAAGTTGATCGAATTTTTTTTTCCCCGAGATGGATATTGAAACAAGTTCGTAAAAGTCCTTCTTCCTTTTTTCCCCTTCCCTTTTCTTCGTTTTTAAGAAACGATGCAGTCGCGAATGAAAGATCTTATGCTACGCTGAAAGTAGAAATAACTATAGAACGAGGGTTTGTGAAGAGGATAGCGGAGAAGAACAAGTGAGAGAAAGGAGAAATCCGACGTGAAATCTTTCAGACTCCTTTTACACCTTTTTCCTCTTGATTTTTTATCTGTTCTTTTTCTACTGTATCTCATGGCCTCTTTCGTTTCCAGAGCTATCCTCTCTTGCTTCACCGTCCAGGCATATCGTTTCTTGCTCCCTGGCGCGCCCTAGATTTCAACTCTAAAAGTGGAAGACGCCAAGCTCGAGGGTTTACGTTGTACGGTCGAGGCGCCAAACGACTTATTGTTATACTCCATCCGTCCTATTGAAAGCTCGACTATATCGTCCAAGCCAATTCCAATGAACAAGAAAAGTATTATATTTATATTATAGAAAGAAAAAAAAAATAGTTATAAACAAAAAAAAATAATATAAAATCTGCATATACGTGTGTTTCAATATTCAGTGTTCGATGGATTTTTAATTTCGATTTCTAACCAAGGTAAAGGAAAATCGGATAGTACATACATACATACATACATATATACGTACAAGGTATCATAAAATCATCCTTTGTATAACGATCAAACCGATTGAATATCTCGGGGTATTATTTTCTCTATCAGCTCGATTTATTCGATCTATGTCGTATCACCGTTACCTATCTCTGTTCGTATTTCTTTACAATTTTCTCCTATCAGGGGATATCTTTTCAAGCGAATCACTCTCGGACAATGGAAAAAGCTCTTATTGATTCCTCTCGTTTTCATTTCTTTTTCAGAATTTTTGTCGTTGAGGATCATTCATTCGTCAACCACAGACTATAAAAAAAGACTTTAAATGTATATTTATATACCAAGAGAATCACTATAGATCGAATGCGAGAATATCACGGTTATTTTTTGTAACAAAATATATATATATATATATATATATATAGTAACAAATTTTTGAAAAGTAATATGTTTTTTTCGAAGGGAACATAACAGTCTTTACAAATTTTGGATAAATAATGAAAACTATTAATATACAATGCCAAGAACAATATAATAATAATGCTGTAGGTAATTCTGTAATGTTCATATCAAATTCAATACCAATCACAATAATACAAATATAGAATGTTTTATAACGTAAATTATACGTCAAAGTGATACTATCTTTTCAATGTGAATAAAGCGATAATATCTTTTGAATTTAGATAGTCTCAGGTAATGTGCAATATCGTTTAATATCATGACTTGGCTTATATGTTATTTAATGGTTGAACAAAGTTCAAAGTTAAAAGTGAGACATTCTTGCGGACAGTCTAAGGTGAATCGTCTAGGAGTGTATATATATCCATGCACATATTGAGCTTTGTTAGCACGCAACGATCGCATAGGCGAAGGAAGATTAAGCTTTACCCCGTTCTCCATAGTTAGCGCTCATAAATTACAATCTCAGTAATGGAATAAGCTAAATAGAATGTTCGGGATCGTTTAAATAGATGCATCGGGGTAATTGGAGAGAACGATCCGTTAGTTTCGTTATCATACCGATCGAACGTGGCTAACATATCGTTAGTATATCGTTTTAATATCGGCATTAGAAAATTACATTATCCAGCATTGATTTTCTCCTCTTCTTCGGATGTTTTTGAAGAGAAAGAAAAAAAAAAAAGAAAATAGTCAATGTTTCTTTTACCGCCGTTTGAAGTTTCTAATAAGGACGATACTTTTTCTGATATTTAATAACATCAATTTAAAAACCTAACTACGATGAGAAATGGAGAGTAGCAGAAAGAGAGAGTATAGAAGAGACGATAATGCGATATGTGTAGATAGAGGGAGGATGTAAGAAGGAGATCGCTATAGGAGAGAAAACGATATACGATTTTCTAGCGATTTGATGGCTACTCACAGCTTGAGATATTCCAAGAGATAGAGCGGAAGGAGCATCGTTGAACGGGCACCGATCCTTTATCTTAAACGTACGCCTTCTCTATATTTGATATTCGAGCGATATCTTCGCGATTCAAGAACGTGAGCGAAATCTTACGAGGATTTTCATGTGTGTTTGTCATCAAACACAAGTATATATGTATATATATATACATATATATATATATATATATATATATATATATATATATATATACAGCTATAATCGCGAATACGTATTATATATAGTTATACCTAGCTATATGTAAAAGTACACGACGTATGTGTATGAGGTAAGTGCAGAAACAGGAAAAAATGAAAAAAGAACCAAAGCGAAGTAAGCGTCTTCTTCCGATTCGAAGGATGAACAGCTAACGTAAACGTCTTCGCCATCTGCTTCGAGAGACTTCCTTGCGTAAGGAACTTGAAAATTTTGTTTTCATAACTAGCGAGAAAGCCGATTCGTTCATTCATCTATACGTTCATGAAAAAAATCGCGAATATATCGATGGGAAATCGATTAAAAGCCAATACATTTTTAAAAGACTTCTCTATCCGAGAAGTCTTTTAAAAATCTGACAGAGATAACTAGAATAGATAATAGCCAATAGCGCGGAAAGTGATATGTGAAAAGTCGAAAAAAGAGTCCCATTAAAATTTTAAATAATGAAAAAAATGAAAAATATCTTTTATGATCTATCTAATATAAACTGCTCTTCTATAATACTTCGATTTATGATAGTAAAGAAAAATAAATGTAGATATACATATTTACTTAAGTTTGTTTTAATTTATACGTGTATATATATGCGTATCGAGTAACATTAAACGACAGACCATTATTTTGTTCGTCGAGTATATAATTTATAGTATAAACATACGTATATGGACGTACGAATGGTCGCTTACGACGATAGAGGAAAAGTTTATTATCGATAAATCTACGTCAGCGCACATTCATTATGATTCGCGGACATTAGGTTCGTTCATTCGAGCGCGTTATGAAAAGTTCGTTTCGTGTCGACGATCAATCAAGCCACGAAGTTGATGATACATTATTTCGAAATATCTCACTTTTCCGCGTTTTACTTCTATCCGATCGAGTATGTCAAGTTCGCTCATGACTTTGTTTCCAATTGGCGAGACTCATCAAATTACTCTTTGCTTTGTTCGTTTTCGAAATCATTTTTTAATTATTAGCTTTGAATTTTTTCTTTATTTCTTTTTATTGCATTACGATTGAAGTTTGACGTTAATAGAGATATAAAATTTTTCTCGATACAATAAAAGTTAAATAATTTTTCTCCACAATTTAATTTATATTTTAATATTCTCTAATATTTCTTATATATTTTAGTATATATATTTTATATAAAATATATAAGACGCAAAGGAACATCGCACTTCTTCGTTCGCGCTCGACGTTCCTTTGCGTCTCACTTTCGTAAGTTACTTTTATCACTTTTTATGGTACTCGCAGCATATAATTTTTTCACAAGGATCTCGTAGGATCATCGAGCTCCTCTTACAGACTCCACAACATAGAGTTATCACTTTTTTAGTATGTCACACCGCACATATGCTTTCCTCTCGTGAATACCTTCTATCTCATCGATATAATCTTCAAAGTAAGATTCTTTGGTACGACGTTCTCGTTGGAAGATGAGTCGCATTTTTCACGGGAAAACGACGCGCGAAATTAGTTTCAGCTTATTCGTGCAACGTGATTTATCGTTTCAATCTTATAAATGTGGGATGAGTGTTTTCTAAAGATTGATATTAATCAAACGAAAATTAATTGTTGCAAAATTCGGAGTAAGTTTGACGGGTTGTTAAAAATAAACTTAATTGACGAAAGAAACTTTTCGTTTCTTCATTCTATAGTGAAATTTTCATACAGACGATAAAATTTAATTTTTACTTTAAAATCATTTGTGGAGAAAGAATTAAGCTAGAAGTAGTATGAACGTAGCTTCAAAGATACGAACACCTGTTGGTATGAGGAAGCTCCAGATGTGCGGAATATCAATTAGTGGGCTAAAGATGATCTTGGGTTATGAATATTTCAGAGCTTCCTTCTATAACCGTGGTTGAAGGGACGACAGCGCCGACATTTTTCCTATTCTCTATCTTGCTCTTTGACTAGCTTTAGTTACAGTTTTATAAAGAGTGAGGTAGTACCCATTATCGTTTAAATATCTTTGAAACTGTAGGTTTTTGAAAAAGATTTATCTAACCGAAGTTGCACACAGTAAAGAAAAGTTTTATTCATTGTGTATTATGTCCATGATATGATAGAAAAGCTTAAAATAAAGTGATATAAACCTATGAAACAAAGTGAGGAAAAGCCATTAATATTAAAGAAAAAATGATTATGTTTTTGGTAACAAAAGAAATTTAAGTTTGTTAAAATTGTTCAACATAATATTAGACTGTATAGAATTTATACAATTGTACTATAAGCGTTTCGTTTTAGACACTTTTCGGTTTCGAAAAATCACTTACTTACAGATAAATAATGTCGTAACCAGTGATCGAAAAAAAGATTGATAAAGTTTTGCTAGAGATCTGAAATTTTATATCAAACAAGGAATATTGTTTATCCTACTAAACTTTTTATCCGGTTATTTAACCTCCTAAATGAATTTTATCGAAGTCGAGACCTAACTAAATAGCTTTCTCGAAATCCGCAAACGATAGATTCACCCATTTCATCAAAATCCATTAAGCCCCATTTTCAAGATAAATATAAGAAGTATATTGTACAAATACACAAATACACAAGAATTGCTCGTTTAGTAAAGTATAAAAAAAATATATATATATATATATATATATATATATATATACATTTTATTTTCCTTGCACTACAATATTAATAATAGTAACAACAAAGACGCTCGTATCATCGTCGAACGAGACAAAGGCGACTTTTCTTTTCCTTTGAATTCGCTCCACGAATTCCAGAACGCATTTGTCATTGCCGCTGCAGTTTTTGTTCACATTTAACGCGAGTCCTGCGTGCGGGCCGTTTTTCCAGCGAATCAGAGTTCTAAGAAAAGCGTGTTTGTAGAAAAAGACGTAAAGCGAAGGATTAATGAAGGGGAGAAGGTAAGGAAGTAATTTATCAAGGGCTACCACGAAGAGAGGATGGAGGACGGGGGACGAAGAGGAAGGAATACCGTTGTTCCATCGAATAAGAAACGGAAAGATCGGTCCACTCTGGTAGACACGCGACCGAGCGCGACTCATCGATTTCGCATGAAATAGAAATGTCTCTTTCGAATGAGCTTAACGAGCAATGAATTTAAAAAGACAAACTTATAAAACGGTAGATAAGTCGCTTGTAATTATTAACGAAGGACGACGATGAAAGTCGCTTGATCTCATAAAATTTTCCAAATAACTTTATTGTCGCTTTTATTTTTCTTTTCTTTTTTCCTTTTGCCTTTCTTTCGCACTCTCGTCCTTTCGAAACATCGAGCTTAGCGTGGACTTTTTTTTCTTACAATCTTCCTTTATTTTTACAATCTTTCTGACCGAAAAAGAAACGGAAACGCTCTGCGGCGAGCCAAGAAATAAGAGCATCATGCTCGAGAGAGTCATGCATCTGTTTCCCACTTTGCATAATATTCCCCTGAGAGCCTTGAACAGTTTTCCTTTCCTCTTATATAACACCACCTCTATCTACCGCCATCGCTACCAACTCCGTCCGTCTTTATTTTATTCGCCGTCTAACGGACTACACCTCACGACAGACGGAAAAATTCGAAGATATCTCGTTATTTCACGATATGGTTACGATTTTTCTTGGAGAAACCGTATTTCTCTTTCCTCACGAAAATTTCATTTTTCGTTATATCTAGAAAATCGTAGTACATGAAAACTCATTGGAATGTAATTAATGATTGCGAATCTCTGTAAAATAAACGAGAATTTCGATAATGTATCATTATTATATAATCAGATATAAAATCCGAATTACATGAATAATCCACCATTTGTATGTTCAAAATCGAATTTTCTAGAATTATTGTTCGTTTCGTAAATAATATTTTAAATGTAAAAAAACGACAAGAAAGAACGCCTATTAACTTTCGACGCAGATTATTTGATTTTTTTTCAAAATAAATATATATCTTGATATTAATTGCATTCAGATCCATGAACACGATCAATACAGAATTATTTACTGTAATAATAATTATAATATAACGTAGTAGTATGTTGTTGAAAATAATTATTTATTAAATTATTTTATTTTAAGCAAGAGAAAATTATCGGATTGTAAGATACGTACGTAAGTTATACTATATCGAAAATCATTGATACAATTATGGCGTAAATTGAATGATATAAGAATATAATTTCCATGCATTTAGCCCTGGAACTCTTTGACGAACTCATTAATAAGGCTAATTCGAAACAGACTTTGGCTAGACGTTGTTATTGTTGTACCTGATGGTGAAGTTAGAGTTGGATGTTTGGAACTTGAATATATTGGGCGAATAAACGCTAGCTCGAAATGGTTTCGTATGCGAGTTGATGGACGATGCATAACGATTTCAAAGTTGTTATAGAATGTTCGATACATGACTCATAGTTAGTGATTGTCTAAATCGATGTACGCACGTAAGACATATTGTGGGATAAAAAGAAGTTATACCTACGTGATATTTTTTATGCATTACGACGTTTATCTCTCGATTTTAATTAAAACTTTTTATATCTGTTAAGAAAAGAAGCTGCGATAATGGTTTATTTTATGAGTATATGCGTGGGAATGAGTGACAGTGATTAGAAAGATAATGATATGTCGAGAATAGTATAGGATTGATAATGATGTTATAGCGATTCACTTACCGTTCTGTTAATTTATATACCTTTTTTAAAATATAATTTTATTTAATTTCTTTCGTGAAATCAACAACTATTTTTAAATTCTTTTCCAAGAGTACCGACATATAAAATATTCTTTTAATAAAAAGGACATGAAATTTATGAATATGATGATAAGTGCAATTATTAAGTACTCTCATGCGAACGAAACGCACAAATAAGAGAAACGTGGTAAACGTGCCGCACGAGCCTCTTACTTTAGAGTCGGTATAAGAAATGCGGGAACAACATCCGTCGGTCGGATAAAAAGTTTATTACGATATGGCAGTCTGTAAGCGTTTTGCAACTTACATGTTTGCGTGGCTCCAACGGGTGCGCAACGAACACAAATGTACGATTAATTAAATTGCATTTTGCCTACGGATTTCGCCTCGTTCCCGTGCGTGACTCGACTCGAGAACGTCGAGGAAGTTTCCGATGGCAAACAATTAGTCGCATCGACCTACCCTCCTCTACCGACCCCACTCCGGCCTCACTCCAATGACTCTCCGACAACGCTCCAACAACGCTCCAACAATGCTTCCGTGTTATACCGCGTGCGCGACACTTCCGATTTCCGAAAATTGCACGTAAATTTGCAAGCAGGATGTACGGAAAATTTTTAATTGCATTCGAATTGCTAGCTCCTGACACTCGATTTTCGTTTTATTTTATGTTCGCAAAAAATTGTCGACGAAAACAAACAGCTTTTTCCTTTTATACTACGCGTTTTAACTCAATGTCAATGTTTTTTTTATTTTCTTTTTTTTTTTTTTTTTTTTTTTTTTTTTTTTTTTTTTTTTTTTTTTTTTTTCTTATAACTTCGTACTCTACTTTTATCAAAGACTATTGTGCGCTTCGTACGTTCTCTTTTTCCCCTTCGTTTTTCTTCTAACATGGAAAATCCCCGTTTTCCTTGCTTTTATGAGCAGCGTAGAAAGGTTTCGTGAGATCGGCATTAAATCGCGAATTTTCCCGGAATTCAAGGTAAAGCTTGCCGTCTCGAAAAGCCATGCATGCGTGAAACGCTTAGCCGCAGTGAACGCAGAAAAAATCGCGCGTGCGGAGAGAAGTGAGCTCGTAGCGGTTAAATGCAAGGCTTGTCTCGAGCCATCAGCGAACCGTTCTAATTTTTTCTTCGTTCATTGTGATGAATCTCTCGGGTCACTTATTTTCATGTCCCTATGATACTCAACGATTCGCCACTTGAGAACAAGCCTGCGAGAAGAGAAAGGAACGGAACGAACAAGAGAAAAAGAAATAGAGAGAGAGAGAGAGAGAGAGAGAGAGAGAGAGAAAGAGAAAATCTATCCGTAAAACAAGCTGCGGTTTTTCCAAAGAAACAGATGCTTTTAGCAGGGCGATGCAATGCGGCATAAAGAATCAGCTTTACGTTTCTCGACTCATTTCTTTTTCTATTCTCATTGAGGTTGACAAAAATGGAATTTAAAAGCGACATCTTTTTTCTCCACTTTTTCAAATGTTCTCCATTTAACCTCTTCTTAAGCACCTGAACTTTTCAATTTTCAATATTCCGTTATCATTTCTGATATTATTTCTAAATGATATAACGTAAAGGTGCACTACGTCAGCCATACGATCGTTTCATTCGTTGAACTTCCTAAAATATTCGATAACAGTGAATTTTGATTTAATGGAAATTGCGATACGATCTGATGACACGATTTAAGAATAAAAATAGCAAAATTATCGTGATTGCAATTATTATGTATGTTACTAATGTTGATGAGAAAATTTTTATAATTACGTATTTTAATTCATAATTATTATGACAGTTGAAATTATTTTGAATTTGGATGAGTATGTATATATCCGTAATACAGAATATTTGTGACTTGTAAATTAAAGACACAAAACTAATACAAACCAAAACGACGACTAATTCATTGTTATCTAGTACTCGATCGATATATCACAAACAAGCAAGAGTAACTTCGATTTGATAACCATATCACATTGTTGATTGTAAAAATAAATCAAGTGGAGACGCAGAGCTAGCAACAGTAATAAGTAAATATACCACGTTTCAAGGCTGATGTCCTTGAGATCCTTAAATTCATATTCGCCTCATTAAAAGTTCAGGATGATTGTTGAAAACTATTAATGACGGTTTTACTTAATTTCATTACTACAGACGATCTTTATTTCTCGCATCAATTCACCAGTTTAAGCGAGTAATCAAGTCATAAATCAAATAAAATGTTATGCGAATGAAACTTTTCGATGCTTCGTCCGTGTAAATATTGCAAATTGAAAAAATTTAATAAGTATCGTTTTAAAAGCAGTTCATCGAGATTTTTTCTTTTCCTTATTTTCGAGAGAAATTATAGAGATATTTTAATCTTTAAAATATTTCGCTTTGTTATTCTCATCGTTTCAATGTGAAATTAAAAATATATATTCTTTTTCTTATTTTCTTTTTCATATTTCTTTTTAACGTAGTTATATCATTTTCCACAGATATCGAGTATATTTCAATGCTTCCCTATGTGTTCAAATATTAACTGTTTATTATTGTATAATATAATATAAATATAAATATGAATATAAATATAAATATAAAGATAAATATAATATAAGCACGAACTTGCATAAATCTGAAAGTATAAAACGAATATTTGTTTCTTCAATTTTCGACAATACATCGAAACTCGATAGGTAAGTTCATCGATTTTTTTATGTGGCTTATATTTAACGGACAGTATATATGTAGATAAACAAAAGTTGAATTTGTGCGTATTCGCAACGTCAGATTCTCTTACCCGCACCTGCTGTCAGCCGATTTCCGTTTACTCGGTATACATTCGCTCGTCGAGCCCATACACCGGCAATTAGAGATATTTACACGGTAAGACCGGGGCTAAAGTTTGCTCGATTAGTCGTGGCTTAAAGGTGTAGATCTGGTAGAAGGGTAGGCGCATAGCCCTTCGGAGGACTTTGCAGCTCTGCAAATCGAGCAGATAAAGGTGCCAGCTTAATTCCAACGGCTAGCGCACTATCGGTTAGTGAACGAACGTGCGTCTGCTCGATGGTTAGCGGATACGAGGGTCAGAATGTGTACAAGGCTAAAGAAGGGGTGTGCAAGGTGGAGGTAGGCAGATTGGGGGGTGGTGAGCTTAGCCATCGTTGCTCGTAAACGTTTTATGTCTAACATTCGGCGGTGAGGTTGAGAAGGGACGGGCACCATCCTCGTTCGTTTGGTTGCACGGACAGCAACACCGATACCGACGGCAGCCTAGACCGACGCGTTATAGCGGTACGCCCTGCACGGCCAGCAAATTTGTTTCGTAACGCCGACGCGGCTTAGTACATTGCTTCGCCTGCTTGCCGTCACTAATTATTTTCTGTAACAAGCATGAAATATTCCTGTGAGAGCACAGACGACGGTCTCAGGGAGATATTACGTAAGCCGCATGCTCGCTCGACACCCACCTATCACCTCCTATCTCTCCCTTCCTCTGTCTCTCTCTCTCTCTCTCTCTCTCTCTCTCTCACTCACTCTCGTTCTACAGCGCTTAGTTCGCTTTCTTGCTTCCTTCCAACTAGCCTCGTCGTTCCTTCTTGGTGTCTACTCGCAACCCTCCACTACCATATCCTCGCATTCCAACTTCGCGTCTTTGCGTTTGTATGTACAAGTGTGCGAGTTTGGTGCCGTGAGAGTGGGATGTCACGCTATAAAACACCTTACGGCACTGCCTGCAGGAAGGAAGGAAGCAGCAAAGATCCACCCGTAAATGTTACGATGGAACGCCTGTACCTACCTACTCTTAAAACCGGAAGGATCGTCTCGTATGTCTTCCAAGTGTCCGTCGAATATGCGGAGCCGCGTAAAATACCGGATGCATAGTCGATTATGGAATTCGTTTTATCTCTTACGAAATTCTTATCTCTTGTGTTTCCTTTAGATCTCTGGGGACGCGATAAAGAGATAGAAAAAGAATAAGATTCTATTTGTCTAAGCTTCTCGATTGCAAACTTATAAAATAGCATTTTATTTAGAAGATCTTTTTTAAGTTCGTAAAAATGATGAAACAGTATTATTCCCGTTAAATTTAATCATAGACACTTCAATTATATTTAATTACTATTTGTAGATACTTTCAAAGGATCTTATAACTTCTTTTATACTTTTGAGATATCACAATTGAATTTAATTATAATCTGAGACTACTTGTAACATTCCTAACTTTGTTACAATTGAAAATTAGCTGGAAATTATGGTAATAACATATCAATTAAATTGTAGGTATAATATTAACATTTGATATATTTTTTGAAATGTATTCCAAAAAGGTATTTTAGTTTTGGAAAATCATTGAAGTTATTTTGATCGACTTTTCTTTTAAATGTACGCCAGAAGTAAAGTTTAGAATTTCTTATATGGTAGGATTATGTAAACAGTATGATATGGTTGAGAAGAAGTATAATATCATTGGTGGTCGTTGAAAGTGAAGTGAACGACGACGGTGACAATGCGCATGTGTGCACTGGCTTACCGACTTTGTGATCTTTCCATTAAAATTTCGATTAAGGAACGAAACAGAAAGGTAGGACAGTATATACTGTCGCTAACGCTTCCGAGATTGGTGCTAGCTCTCTTTTTAGCAGATTCGCGGAAAAACCTTCGAGGATAAATACGATTACCATGCAAAGCACCACGAAACGTGTGCAATCGGCTAGATGGCAAACACACGTACGCGCACGAAACGCACACGAAAAACGTATGTGTCGTAACACACGAGAATATGTCGTATGACATTACGTGTCTCTCTCTCTCTCTCTCTCTCTCTCTCTCTTTCTCTCTTTCTCTCTCTCTCTCTTTCTTTCATAAAGAAGTCGCTCTTTTCCGAATATTTAGATCGTTCTCAAATTATTTCTAAACTGCAAAGCGGTAAGTAAACGTCGTTCTTCCTTATGGAAAAGTCAACTTTCAATTTTAGATGTTTTTTGTACCATAACCAAATTATCTCTCCTACGCTCGAGTCACGCTTTACCTCCATGATGGAGGTAAAGGCAAGAGGAATTATTATTTCGAGTTATACAGAGATAGCAGAAAAAATTAACACCGCGTTGGGAGTTGGTCGATATCATCGGACGAATATTGTCTCGTTCGAGCCTCGAACATTTTCATCATACAAACTCACGATGAAACATTCGAATTAAAATAAATTGTTTCGAAGTTATCGTCAATTTTACTCGAATAGAGTTACTGTTTTATATCCTCGGCTACGTAAAATATTAATGGAAAAATAAAAAAAAAAAAAAATAAAAAAAATATCCGACTTTCGTACGATAAGAAATATAATTTAATTTCGCTTTTTTATCCCCCTTTTTTTTAAATCATATTAAATATAAGTAAAATTATTTTATTTCGAGGAGTTTTCTCTCATGGTTGCCGCCCAATCATTTTTCAGATTCTGGTTAGCGAATTTTGAAAGATTTTCATAATGAAAAATTATTGCCAGACGCAAAGCGCCATTAGCAAAAATATTACTGACGTCACTAATGATATTTATTCTCCGATTCATAACCATGCGCGAGTGCTAATTTGTGGAAATGGAATATCTGTCCTGTTTTGTGATATGATTATTCTGACGTTGATGAGGTTTACGTTAATGGACTGTTGGACTGGTCTTGGTGGAAAACGTTCGGCGAATGACCATGAATGTAAAGCAGATTCGTCCACGAAATTATTGTAAAAAGTTTCGACAGAATACAAGCAAGTCGGATGGTCGCCGCAAATTTGAATGAACGCTTTTCAGAATCCATATGATCCATACTACGTATCCGGATATATGTGTATGTTCAATCTACATACATGTAAATTGATTGCAATATTCAAAATAATTGACGCGATCAAAAATACTCGAATGCAATTGATTCAACGATTTTTATCAAGTATTTTCCACTTATTGATTTTTCCATTCATAAACTATAACTTGGTTCGATATTAGTTAAATTGAATATATAACTATACATAGTTATTTTGCTAATTAATTTGATATAGTTCATTCGATTCCTTGGAATAGCGTAATCTCGATAGAGAAATCTTCAAATTAGTCGTCGGTTTCGTTCCGAATTTTCTTCGAAAATAATAAAGGATATAAGGATTTAATTTTTAAGAGGAACACTGTTTTTGTTTTTAGGATTGTTATAATTTACAATATATTTTTTCATTTAATTTTCTTCGATACGCATGTCATTTTTCAAAAATATTTACATGTTTGTATATAAAAGCAAGATAAACTTTATCGACACGCTTGTTGTTACGCTAATGGCATTTTCTTAATGATGAGCTTAAAATATACTATGCGCTTCTTAAGTTGGCGCCCGCTTGCTTTACTCGAATGAGGTATAATGTTTTATAAGTTACTTACATCAAAAGTAGGATTACGACGAAAGTAGGAATTACTATTGGAATTACAATATGCATGTATCACGCAAGCCATGGAAAAATAAACGTACGTACATCTTTGGCTAAGCGATTTATATACTTTTCTTTTTTTTATCTACTTATTATTAATTTATTTATTATCTTAATTATCGCGCTCTCATGCTAAAATCTAATGTACAATATGAAGTAAAATATTTAACATATCGACAACGTTTATTGTTAAGCTATACTCGTTTGTTACGAAATACTGTACACTATTTTTTTTTTTCAGTGAATAATACTATCTATGCTAATGTTTATACTTCGCGAATTAATCGGAAAAATTGTTAAAGTTACAATTATAGATTTCATTTTCTTAATTAAAATACTGGTGGTACGATTATGCTTTCGCAAGCAAGTCACGTCGCTCGTTTAAAATTTTCGCCGTTAGACTTGTAAGTCGACTTCCACTTGTTGCAAAATATCAGGGTCTATAAAAGAAATATAAAATTAGAACGTTTCATTTATCTTAAAAAAAAAAAAAAAAAAAGAAAAGAAAAAATATTATCTATCCATTCAATGTTGTTTTAAATTTAATTCCGATTATTACATATATACATATGTATGTCCTTTGTTATCTTACACGATTCATATTTATATTGTCGAAGGTTATCTTTGAATATCATTTCGTGGTTTTTCAATGTCACGATAAAGTTATCATCATCAGTATATTACAAACACTCGACGAGTTCAGACGTGTTTGTCGTGTTTATATCGGATTTACGTATTTACGCATATCAAATATTAATGAATAATAATCTATAATTTACCATTTCGATTTTCTTCGACATACAAGCTTCTTCTTTGTGAGTGCCTGCCGTCGGTCGTATATCTAATTCTCGGTTCGATTCTTTGTGCGGGTATATAAGTTGGTGTAGTAAAATCATCAGGACTCGAAACAACGGGCCTGTTGGATCTCCTTTTGCAAATTGCCAAACCAATTACTATACCGATGCCTACCAAAATCAATGCCGCTGCACCTATATATAGAAATAAGAAACAATTATATTAAATTGTATTTGAATATAGATAGATAGACTCTTAGATAGATAGATAAACTTTTAAAATATTTCTAAATTATATTCGTATTCCTATTAAATACGTACAACACGAATATTGATACAATCGGATGGCTATCGAGGAGGAGTAAGTTAGCGTTTATACCTATCAAAGCCATTACGATGATCATGCTTTGCGAATCGACTTGAGGAATGGCTTTCTTCAAATCCTCGAGAAAAATCCCAGTACTTTCGAGCTTTCCACCGATTGGTTCAGCAACTTGTACATGTTTAAGAAGAGTGGGCTCGCTTCTTCCACGTCCATTGACGGCATATACGTAAATGGTATAATCATAGCCTGGCTTGAGATCGTGAAGACGAAAAGTAGGACTTGGATTTCTTTCTTGATATATAGGCGGTGCTTCGCTCACTGCACCTTGATCGCTTTGGGGCGTTTGAAGGGTTTGTGGAATGACCTGTACGATGCCAGAACTACCAAAGGGACCACGAACCTCCAGCAGGAAGTGCTGCGGTGAACCACCATCCGAACCAGGAATACAATTTACTTCTAAGGAACTACTTTCGTTGCGTAACGAACAATCTATCGGTGCCTGTGGTGTTTCTGAAAGAAAAAAAGAAAAAAAAAAAAAAGAATATTTTGAAATGAGTTTTCCAAGGAGAAAAATATTTGTTTAGATTAAATATAATTTTTTATATTTATCTATCCATTGTCATCAATTATTGATTTAAACAGAAAAGTGCATATCAATTATCGAGTAATATTCACCAAAATTCCTTTATAAAAAATAAAATACTGAATCCATTTGAGATCGTATTACAAAAGTTCCTATGATTTTATCCTCGGTGAATCATCAATGTAACGAGAAGAAGATTTACACTTTTATGGTGACGACATCAAAACTATTACTACGATATATATAGGTATGTATGTTACATATTACGTACATCTTTTGATCGATTCTGTTAATGGATAATAGTACTTACTTGCCGGTACTACGTTGAACAAACATGGTAACCTTTGCCTTCCTATGCTGTTACTAGCCCAACAAGCGAGAGTACCGTAATCAGTATCCGCACTAGGAGTATAATCCAGTAAACTAACGAGGCCATTATCCCGAACTCTTGAATTTGGTAACGGTAGGACGTCGCCTCGTGTTCCGTTGAAGCTCCAGGAAAATCGAATCAACTCGTCTGGAACTGCTTCGATTTCGCATCTCAAGGTCACCGTTTCATGTCGAACAGCCGCTATTTCTTGCCTCTCATAACCCTCTCTACATCTTGGAGCATCTGCATATCATCGAATAATACAATTTTCATTTCCTTTTTTTCAACGATCTTTATTTTCTTTTTATCTATTTTATTTATTCTATAATTATACTTACACTTCATGTGAATAAGAAGAGGCAGACTACGTCCTTGTCCAACAAAGTTTGTAGCTTCGCAAGAGTATTCACCAGAGTGGTCGAGAGTGAGAACACGAAGAGTGAGCGTATTGGAGGATACCAAAATACCGGCGCTCACGTCATGCTCTAATCGTATATCCTGAATTAAAGAATTCTTTATTATCTTTTATTTCTAGCTTATATATATATATATTTTTTTTTTTTTAATTCTCTATTATCTCTAGCGATATTATTCCAAGGAAGCATACTTACGTCGTGATACCAAGTGACCTTCGTCGGCGGTGGATTGCTCTGAACGTCGCAGACCAATTTCAGATCATCCCCTTCTCTTAATGTATTTAAAATATATCCTGTTGCCAGGTGAGCCGTTAAGACCGGTGCGTCTGTCAATTGATATTATTAAAGAAACTAAAATATCTAGCAAAACACAGAATTTCGAAAAGTATTAGAAAACTTACAAAGAACGCGAAGAGATTTTGTTTCTTCGAGAACGCCACCAGGAAATCTAGGATTTTCGGCTTTGCAAGTAAGTTCTTTGCCATCGTCATTTTTTCCGAGAGCAAGAACGATCTTACTAACGGTGGAATTACTTCTCTGTGTAATGGAAACAATAGGATCACCGATCACTTCGTCGCCTAATCTCCAAATAATTCTGGCAGCTGGAGAACTACCCCAAGTTTCGCATTTTGCAGCGATCGGACGACCGGCGTACATTTCTTCGTCGCTCAAAATAATTTTCACCACGGCCGGTTTAACTGAAATGACAATGAAAAAATTGATGAGTAAGATATGAATAAGATAGAATAACGTTACATTTTATTATTAAAATGAATTTGAATAGGAACGATATTTCTTAATATTGACTTCAATATTACGAAAGTTATTATCGACTTCACTTTAATATTTTTTTCTTTAAAGTCAGTAAAATGTGTAGAATAAAAAGTCGTTTCACCGCAAAACGAAAGTAACGATCGAAAAGAAGTGTTCGTCTGGTCGCCATTCGAGGGGTGTATTTTTATATTCGACGACAATTCTCCGAAATGCAGCCGCCAAAGGAGTTAAGGAGAAGAGTGCGCGAAACCGCCGGAATTCGCTTTGCTTCCGCTGCGGTTCGCTTGACTCTCCTAAATTTAAACTTCTTTCTTCGCGGTCGCATAAAGTTTTTTCGCTGATATCATCATGAAAGAGCTTCGTTTCCTCTCGTCAGCGAGTTTGGCTAAATTTTTCAGGATATTTGCTTACGTCGCTCCTAAGTTGCTTTCACTTTCAATCGGAAAGCTCGTCAACAACGATCTGATTATTCAGTTCTTTTTCTATTTTTCTCAATAAAATTGTAGGAGACTTAATGAAACAAAACCGAGTTCTCTTTTATAAAGCAAAACAACGAGGAGAGTTCCGTTCCGAGTGCCCTTTAAAGCGTGCTTAATATCAAAGGAATGACCTTGAGGGTCTCAGAACTCGGTCTTTCTAATTTTAAGTTGAGGAGGTTGCGTTAGAGGTTAGAAGCGGGATTTACAATATGTTCAACTTCAATAGTGTCTTTTTTAATATATTCAAGTTATAGAAATTTGTATAAGTCGGTAAAGATCAATTATTTAATTAAATCAAATGAAATCTTTCAATTTTTTTTCTCTTTCACCTGAACAATTTGACATTGAGAAAAGGAATCAAAAGAAAAATATTATCGCGATTCTGAGTTTCATTAATATCGATAATATAGATATAATTTTAAATAATTACTTACGATAAATATCAAGAGGTACTTCTCGAATAATAGGTTTCGCCATTGGGGCAGACTGAGCTCTACACTCAAGTTTTGTGCCCCATAATGCCCGCGTAACTTTGCCAATGAAAAGATGATTTATTGTGAACTTGCTCAACGAGCCAATTGTGGGAGTGTCATCTACAGCATCAAGTAGCTCACCGTCCTTCCACCACGTTACCGAAGGTTTTGGTCTTCCTAAAATAAAAAAAATAAAAATAAAATATTCGATATCAATTTGAGATAGATGATTAGACGCGTTAGATACTTATACTTTTTTGAATAAAATCTAGGCGTGAAGTATAAAGATAATCTTACCTCCTGACACTTGGCAGGTCAAAAGAAGACCATATCCCTCGAGAAAAGGGCCGCCTATGCCTGTTACCTCGCGTCCCTGGGCATCATATATCACTGGTTTCGTCGGTTTCTCTGAAAAAATATAAAAAGGCGCCGCTCTAACGAAATTTCTTGGAATCAGGGTTATAATTGTGAGACCGTTTAGCATAGAGTACATTTTAATTGCTTCCTATTAACTTAAGCAGACTGTTCCCCAGGCGATCATAGTTGATTTCACGGCCAGATGAAAATCTTCAATTAATTTTTATTTATTCGCCCTTTAAAAGTAGCTTACGGTTAAGTTATGATCTACGTTTCAATTCAAACATAATTCACGATTCCACGAATATGAGTTACTCTTTCTTTTCTTTCTTTCTTTTTTTTTTTTTTTTTTTCTTTGAAAACACATTAACAGTCTCAAATGTAATATGATATTTACCGACGAGGGTGAGGTTCGCTCTGAAATTCCTTGTTGGGGAATCGACGAAGTCAACTCTACATCTGAATAAACCCTGATCCTTATATTTGACTTTGGTGATCTTCAATTTTGATCGTTGACCGTCGCCCACTTGAAAGTAAGTACGCCTTCCAAGGTCATCGCCGTCGGCCCAATGAATTGCAGCACTTAAGTTACCGCTTCTAGCGTCTAGGCTATGGAAAGTTAATTAGTGAACGAGATATCAAGTATCCTTATTGTATAGAATTAATGTTTTTAAGTTTTATCATAAACTTGTATCATATACTTGACATTTTATAATTAATATCATTTATCTTTGTCAATACGTAATTCTAATCTAATTTAATAATCTGAAGTAAGACTTTGGGATGAGTTTCTTCGTATTCAAGTTAAAAATCATTCGAATTACAAGAAATTCGTGAAATTTTCTAGGAAATTATTTCATGGATATCATCCAAATTTAATAGAACGTTCCTGTGTAAACAGTATTTGCCATGAGCTCGGTGAATCTTGGTGACTAACTCGCAAACGGTATCTATTCGCGGACGAAAAAAGGATAGTTGGCAGGCTGGATGCTTGCAGATTTAGATTTGCCGCTTAGGACAAGCGTGTTATGTAATCTAAGAGAAGGAAATCGTTATGGTGAGATGACGAGTTTCTCAAAAGAAAACAAAAGGGAAAAAGAAAAATAAATCGAAACAAACGAGATAAAACAAACATGGAAATAGTGCACGGAGTAATTCGTCATCATTCAAGCATCTCAATCAAATTCGATCTTTATTATTTCACTCTATTATCAATCAATGATGATATAATAATAACTGTTCCAGTTTTCGTTAAATATTTACTCATATATCTACACTTTATTGACCGTTTTTGCACAATAAAAAATATCGCTGAGTTCATTGATTAATTATTTTATTATGTACTCAGTCTTTACAACTCGTTATAATAGCGATGAAAGTGTTGGGAAAGCTAGACAAAAATGAATTGTAAATTTTGCATTTTTTGTAAAAAAAAAAAAAAAAGAAAAAAAAGAAAAATAATATTTACTCTTAACAATAATGAC
The DNA here is from genome assembly GCF_912470025.1 of Vespa velutina. NCBI lineage: Eukaryota > Metazoa > Arthropoda > Insecta > Hymenoptera > Vespidae > Vespa > Vespa velutina. Next base: position 4,228,608 of record NC_062195.1, read on the forward strand.
TATATTTGTCAATAAATAACATTCTATTACGTAATCTGTTCATGCTAATCAATTTCAATATACATTGTAATACGTGTGAAAATCTTTTCATATTCATCTGTGTTACTGATCTTTGTTCTTTTTTTTTTTTCGTTTTATTACTATTTTTTTTTTTTATTTTAGGTAATAATTTCTCGTCCAGAAAATATCTTTATCAATAACATATAAAAATTCACGCTATATATACAGTTAAATATCACAATAAAGTTGTGGTAGCAAACAAAAGTAAAGCAAACTAAAGTAAAGCAAACAAAAGTTTTTTTTTATTATGACATGAAATATAATTGTCCAGGGAAAAAACAGAGAGCGACTTTTAGTCAGATTTGCTTATTTTTCATCGAGGAGACGTAGGTCCCGTAGGCAAGTATCGAATGAATAAACAAAGCCATAAAGACTGCTAAAGAGAAATCTGTTCTGTGTAACGCTTGACATGTCACCTGTTCGTTTCCCTTTTATAATCTTATTTTTTCTCTTTTTACGTTTGTAATATTTTTTTAAGTGATAAATCAACTAAATGGTATTACTAACTAAAGAATATAAAGAGTAATATTACTTTTATCGTAGTAATTTATGGCTTTTTTTTAAATAATTTTTTTCATACTGAAAAGAAATAAGTATATATAACCTTATGTTAATGATACACGAAGACTGCAGGCTAACATTTTCGAGCAAGTATATGTATATATGTAAATGTATGTACATATATTGACAGTCAATAATAGCGTACCAGTCGATTTTACGTCAATATGAGAAGTTTCCCTTTCCACCAATTTTATTCTATCCAATAATATGATTGCACATTGTAAATGTGTCTTCATGTATATTACAAATTTTACAATCAATAGAAAAGTTAATATCTAATGAAAAAAAAAAAAAAAAAGTGAACATATGACGAGCTACGCGTAGTTTTTCAATTTACGCGTAATTATTATTTTTTAATCATATTCTTATACATTATTTATAATCCATTATTTTTATTTGAATAATGAATTGAGATCAATGCTTTTCCGTGCAGCTCGATCATTCACTCATCCATATGATTGTATAAACACATATAAAACTTTTCGACATACAATCATATTTTTTTTCTATATAAATTATGTAAATAATGTGAAATAAATGGAAGATGAAACTTCTATCAGGATAAAATTTTCTGGTAATTAAGTGCCGGTGTATATACGTGCATAAAAATCAATTTAATATAATAATATATAAGCTATATGTAAACTTACATTATTATAATAATATAATATATAAGCTGTATGTAAACTTATTTTCGTAAAACGTTTCCGCGAAAAGTAAATTTCATAAGCTGTACCGTAAAACGCAAATTTTTTCTAACTGCATACGAGTATTTACCAATGCAGAAATGGTGGCACGTGCGCGAACGGTTTTTGAACAAATTTTTTGCTTTACAACCAAGCTTACTTCGTTTTACTAAACAAACTCGATAATCCTAACTCACATTTCCATAGACGTGTCAGATGAAAACTTTTTCGATATGTTGCTCTATTTTTACGATTGGCTCACGTTGGTGGATTCCACCGACCTACGCTTCCGATTGCCGAAATTCTTTTGAATTATTTATATATTACTGATCTGACTTAACCCGTTTCTTCAATGACCACTTGGTGATTTTTGTAATCCATAAAAATCTTCTTTTTTATTTAAATTTATTGTTGATCATAAAATTAAATTTATTGATCTCTCAACAATTTTATATCAATTGTACGATTTATTACAGACCAAGATTTAAGTTTATTTATTTCTTTCAAAATAGAACTAGAATGAACATTTGATTGATCAATAGATGAATTAAAATTTTCAACAAAAAATATTAACATGGTTTTGTTTGATATAAAATATTGAAGATTGTTATATTAATTATTTGTCAATCCACTAGTATATTATTGGTAAGAAAGAAAATAAAGACTAAAGTCAGTGTTGTTTATTTAAGTACAAAATATTACAAATTTCAACATTTCTTATTGGTCAAACTCAATACTCGGATTTATTATGTCGATTACAAATTCAAGTCGTTTTGAATATCACATTCGACAATGATCTAAGAACTCTAGGTGAAAGATAATATAGAATGTTGAGATTTGAGAGCACAGGCTGTCTGTTTTAGGTTGTGAGATATTTCGAGATGCAGCATCAGAACAATGGTATCTCCCAATAACGCTCGCGGTCAGTACCCTAATGTACTGAAAGCTTTGAA